>NW_027617123.1:0-145688 GCF_964187855.1 Myxine glutinosa
CGAAAAGTGGTTTTTCAACACTATCACAAGTGCAAAAAGTGTTTTCCGACACTAATACAAGTGCAAAAGTGGTTTCCTGCACCAACACAAGTGCGAAAAGTTGTTTTTCAACACAAACACAAGTGCGAAAAGTGGTTTTTCAACACTAACACAAGTGCGAAAAGTGGTTTTTCAACACTAACACAAGTGCGAAAAGTGGTTTTTCCACACTAATACAAGTGCAAAAGTGGTTTCCTGCACCAACACATGTGAGAAAAGTGGTTTTTCAACACTAACACAAGTGCAAAAAGTGGTTTTTCAACACTAACACAAGTGCGAAAAGTGGTTTTTCAACACTAACACAACTTCGAAAAGTGGTTTTCCACACTAATACAAGTGCAAAAGTGGCTTCCTGCACCAACACAAGTGTGAAAAGTGGTTTTTCAACAATAACACAAGTGCAAAAAGTGGTTTTTCAACACTATCACAAGTGCAAAAAGTGTTTTCCGACACTAATACAAGTGCAAAAGTGGTTTCCTGCACCAACACAAGTGCGAAAAGTGGTTTTTCAACACAAACACAAGTGCGAAAAGTGGTTTTTCAACACTAACACAAGTGCGAAAAGTGGTTTTTCCACACTAATACAAGTGCAAAAGTGGTTTCCTGCACCAACACAAGTGCGAAAAGTGGTTTTTCAACACTAACACAAGTGCGAAAAGTGGTTTTTCAACACTAACACAAGTGCGAAAAGTGGTTTTTCCACACTAATACAAGTGCAAAAGTGGTTTCCTGCACCAACACATGTGCGAAAAGTGTTTTTTCAACACTAACACAAGTGCGAAAAGTGGTTTTTCAAGACTAACACAAGTGCGAAAAGTGTTTTTTCAACACTAACACAAGTGCGAAAAGTGGTTTTTCCACACTAATACAAGTGCGAAAAGTGGTTTTTCAACCCTAACACAAGTGGGAAAAGTGGTTTTTCAACACTAACACAAGTGCGAAAAGTGGTTTTTCAACACTAACACAAGTGCGAAAAGTGTATTTTCCACACTAATACAAGTGCAAAAGTGGTTTCCTGCACCAACACAAGTGCGAAAAGTGGTTTTTCAACACTAACACAAGTGCGAAAAGTGTTTTTTCAACACTAACACAAGTGCAAAAAGTGTTTTTTCCACACTAATACAAGTGCAAAAGTGGTTTCCTGCACCAACACTAGTGCGAAAAGTGGTTTTTCAACACTTACACAAGTGCGAAAAGTGGTTTTTCAACACTAACACAAGTGCGAAAAGTGGTTTTTCAACACTAACACAAGTGCGAAAAGTGGTTTTTCGACACTAATACAAGTGCAAAAGTCGTTTCCTGCACCAACACAAGTGCGAAAAGTGGTTTCCTGCATCAACACAAGTACGAAAAGTGGTTTTTCATTACTATCACAAGTGCAAAAAGTGTTTATTCTACACTAATACAAGTGCAAAAAGTGTTTTTTCCACACTAATACAAGTGCGAAAAGTGGTTTTTCAACACCAACACAAGTGCGAAAAGTGGTTTTTCAACACTAACACAAGTGCGGAAAGTGGTTTTTCCACACTAATACAAGTGCAAAAGTGTTTCCTGCACCAACACAAGTGCGAAAAGTAGTTTTTCAACACTAACACAAGTGCGAAAAGTGGTTTTTCAACACTAACACAAGTGCGAAAAGTGTTTTTTCCACACTAATACAAGTGCAAAAGTGGTTTCCTGCACCAACACAAGTGCGAAAAGTGGTTTTTCAACACTAACACAAGTGTGAAAAGTGGTTTTTCAACACTGGCACAAGTGCGAGAAGTGGTTTTTCCACACTAATACAAGTGCAAAAGTGGGTTCCTGCACCAACACAAGTGCGAAAAGTGGTTTTTAAACACTAACACAAGTGCAAAAAGTGGTTTTTCAACACTAACACAATTGCGAAAAGTGGTTTTTCCACACTAATACAAGTGCAAAAGTGGGTTCCTGCACCAACACAAGTGCGAAAAGTGGTTTTTCAACAATAACACAAGTGCGAAAAGTGGTTTTTCAACAATATCACAAGTGCAAAAAGTGTTTTTTCCACACTAATACAAGTGCAAAAGTGGTTTCCTGCACCAACACAAGTGCGAAAAGTGGTTTTTCAACACTAACACAAGTGCGAAAAGTGGTTTTTCAACACTAACACAAGTGCGAAAAGTGGTTTTTCCACACTAATACAAGTGCAAAAGTGGTTTCCTGCACCAACACATGTGCGAAAAGTGGTTTTTCAACACTAACACAAGTGCAAAAAGTGGTTTTTCAACACTAACACAAGTGCGAAAAGTGGTTTTTCAACACTAACACAACTGCGAAAAGTGGTTTTCCACACTAATACAAGTGCAAAAGTGGCTTCCTGCACCAACACAAGTGTGAAAAGTGGTTTTTCAACAATAACACAAGTGCGAAAAGTGGTTTTTCAACACTATCACAAGTGCAAAAAGTGTTTTCCGACACTAATACAAGTGCAAAAGTGGTTTCCTGCACCAACACAAGTGCGAAAAGTGGTTTTTCAACACAAACACAAGTGCGAAAAGTGGTTTTTCAACACTAACACAAGTGCGAAAAGTGGTTTTTCCACACTAATACAAGTGCAAAAGTGGTTTCCTGCACCAACACAAGTGCGAAAAGTGGTTTTTCAACACTAACACAAGTGCGAAAAGTGGTTTTTCAACACTAACACAAGTGCGAAAAGTGGTTTTTCCACACTAATACAAGTGCAAAAGTGGTTTCCTGCACCAACACATGTGCGAAAAGTGTTTTTTCAACACTAACACAAGTGCGAAAAGTGGTTTTTCAAGACTAACACAAGTGCGAAAAGTGTTTTTTCAACACTAACACAAGTGCGAAAAGTGGTTTTTCCACACTAATACAAGTGCGAAAAGTGGTTTTTCAACCCTAACACAAGTGGGAAAAGTGGTTTTTCAACACTAACACAAGTGCGAAAAGTGGTTTTTCAACACTAACACAAGTGCGAAAAGTGTATTTTCCACACTAATACAAGTGCAAAAGTGGTTTCCTGCACCAACACAAGTGCGAAAAGTGGTTTTTCAACACTAACACAAGTGCGAAAAGTGTTTTTTCAACACTAACACAAGTGCAAAAAGTGTTTTTTCCACACTAATACAAGTGCAAAAGTGGTTTCCTGCACCAACACTAGTGCGAAAAGTGGTTTTTCAACACTTACACAAGTGCGAAAAGTGGTTTTTCAACACTAACACAAGTGCGAAAACTGGTTTTTCAACACTAACACAAGTGCGAAAAGTGGTTTTTCGACACTAATACAAGTGCAAAAGTCGTTTCCTGCACCAACACAAGTGCGAAAAGTGGTTTCCTGCATCAACACAAGTACGAAAAGTGGTTTTTCATTACTATCACAAGTGCAAAAAGTGTTTATTCTACACTAATACAAGTGCAAAAAGTGTTTTTTCCACACTAATACAAGTGTGAAAAGTGGTTTTTCAACACCAACACAAGTGCGAAAAGTGGTTTTTCAACACTAACACAAGTGCGAAAAGTGGTTTTTCCACACTAATACAAGTGCAAAAGTGTTTCCTGCACCAACACAAGTGCGAAAAGTAGTTTTTCAACACTAACACAAGTGCGAAAAGTGGTTTTTCAACACTAACACAAGTGCGAAAAGTGTTTTTTCCACACTAATACAAGTGCAAAAGTGGTTTCCTGCACCAACACAAGTGCGAAAAGTGGTTTTTCAACACTATCACAAGTGCAAAAAGTGTTTTTTCCACACTAATACAAGTGCAAAAGTGGTTTCCTGCACCAACACAAGTGCGAAAAGTGGTTTTTCAACACTAACACAAGTGCGAAAAGTGGTTTTTCAACACTAACACAAGTGCGAAAAGTGGTTTTTCCACACTAATACAAGTGCAAAAGTGGTTTCCTGCACCAACACAAGTGCGAAAAGTGGTTTTTCAACACTAACACAAGTGTGAAAAGTGGTTTTTCAACACTGGCACAAGTGCGAAAAGTGGTTTTTCCACACTAATACAAGTGCAAAAGTGGTTTCCTGCACCAACACAAGTGCGAAAAGTGGTTTTTCAACACTAACACAAGTGCGAAAAGTGGTTTTTCAACACTAACACAAGTGCGAAAAGTGGTTTCTCAACACTAACACAACTGCAAAAAGTGGTTTTTCCACACTAATACAAGTGCAAAAGTGGTTTCCTGCACCAACACAAGTGCAAAAAGTGGTTTTTCAACACTAACACAAGTGCGAAAAGTGGTTTTTCCACACTAATACAAGTGCAAAAGTGGTTTCCTGCACCAACACAAGTGTGAAAAGTGGTTTTTCAACAATAACACAAGTGCGAAAAGTGGTTTTTCAACACTATCACAAGTGCAAAAAGTGTTTTTTCCACACTAATACAAGTGCAAAAGTGGTTTCCTGCACCAACACAAGTGCGAAAAGTGGTTTTTCAACACTAACACAAGTGCGAAAAGTGGTTTTTCAACACTAACACAAGTGCGAAAAGTGGTTTTTCCACACTAATACAAGTGCAAAAGTGGGTTCCTGCACCAACACAAGTGCGAAAAGTGGTTTTTCAACAATAACACAAGTGCGAAAAGTGGTTTTTCAACACTAACACAAGTGCGAAAAGTGGTTTTTCCACACTAATACAAGTGCAAAAGTGGTTTCCTGCACCAACACAAGTGCGAAAAGTGGTTTTTCAACAATAACACAAGTGCGAAAAGTGGTTTTTCAACAATATCACAAGTGCAAAAAGTGTTTTTTCCACACTAATACAAGTGCAAAAGTGGTTTCCTGCACCAACACAAGTGCGAAAAGTGGTTTTTCAACACTAACACAAGTGCAAAAAGTGGTTTTTCAACACTAACACAATTGCGAAAAGTGGTTTTTCCACACTAATACAAGTGCAAAAGTGGGTTCCTGCACCAACACAAGTGCGAAAAGTGGTTTTTCAACAATAACACAAGTGCGAAAAGTGGTTTTTCAACAATATCACAAGTGCAAAAAGTGTTTTTTCCACACTAATACAAGTGCAAAAGTGGTTTCCTGCACCAACACAAGTGCGAAAAGTGGTTTTTCAACACTAACACAAGTGCGAAAAGTGGTTTTTCAACACTAACACAAGTGCGAAAAGTGGTTTTTCCACACTAATACAAGTGCAAAAGTGGTTTCCTGCACCAACACATGTGCGAAAAGTGGTTTTTCAACACTAACACAAGTGCAAAAAGTGGTTTTTCAACACTAACACAAGTGCGAAAAGTGGTTTTTCAACACTAACACAACTGCGAAAAGTGGTTTTCCACACTAATACAAGTGCAAAAGTGGCTTCCTGCACCAACACAAGTGTGAAAAGTGGTTTTTCAACAATAACACAAGTGCGAAAAGTGGTTTTTCAACACTATCACAAGTGCAAAAAGTGTTTTCCGACACTAATACAAGTGCAAAAGTGGTTTCCTGCACCAACACAAGTGCGAAAAGTGGTTTTTCAACACAAACACAAGTGCGAAAAGTGGTTTTTCAACACTAACACAAGTGCGAAAAGTGGTTTTTCCACACTAATACAAGTGCAAAAGTGGTTTCCTGCACCAACACAAGTGCGAAAAGTGGTTTTTCAACACTAACACAAGTGCGAAAAGTGGTTTTTCAACACTAACACAAGTGCGAAAAGTGGTTTTTCCACACTAATACAAGTGCAAAAGTGGTTTCCTGCACCAACACATGTGCGAAAAGTGTTTTTTCAACACTAACACAAGTGCGAAAAGTGGTTTTTCAAGACTAACACAAGTGCGAAAAGTGTTTTTTCAACACTAACACAAGTGCGAAAAGTGGTTTTTCCACACTAATGCAAGTGCGAAAAGTGGTTTTTCAACCCTAACACAAGTGGGAAAAGTGGTTTTTCAACACTAACACAAGTGCGAAAAGTGGTTTTTCAACACTAACACAAGTGCGAAAAGTGTATTTTCCACACTAATACAAGTGCAAAAGTGGTTTCCTGCACCAACACAAGTGCGAAAAGTGGTTTTTCAACACTAACACAAGTGCGAAAAGTGTTTTTTCAACACTAACACAAGTGCAAAAAGTGTTTTTTCCACACTAATACAAGTGCAAAAGTGGTTTCCTGCACCAACACTAGTGCGAAAAGTGGTTTTTCAACACTTACACAAGTGCGAAAAGTGGTTTTTCAACACTAACACAAGTGCGAAAACTGGTTTTTCAACACTAACACAAGTGCGAAAAGTGGTTTTTCGACACTAATACAAGTGCAAAAGTCGTTTCCTGCACCAACACATGTGCGAAAAGTGGTTTCCTGCATCAACACAAGTACGAAAAGTGGTTTTTCATTACTATCACAAGTGCAAAAAGTGTTTATTCTACACTAATACAAGTGCAAAAAGTGTTTTTTCCACACTAATACAAGTGCGAAAAGTGGTTTTTCAACACCAACACAAGTGCGAAAAGTGGTTTTTCAACACTAACACAAGTGCGAAAAGTGGTTTTTCCACACTAATACAAGTGCAAAAGTGTTTCCTGCACCAACACAAGTGCGAAAAGTAGTTTTTCAACACTAACACAAGTGCGAAAAGTGGTTTTTCAACACTAACACAAGTGCGAAAAGTGTTTTTTCCACACTAATACAAGTGCAAAAGTGGTTTCCTGCACCAACACAAGTGCGAAAAGTGGTTTTTCAACACTATCACAAGTGCAAAAAGTGTTTTTTCCACACTAATACAAGTGCAAAAGTGGTTTCCTGCACCAACACAAGTGCGAAAAGTGGTTTTTCAACACTAACACAAGTGCGAAAAGTGGTTTTTCAACACTAACACAAGTGCGAAAAGTGGTTTTTCCACACTAATACAAGTGCAAAAGTGGTTTCCTGCACCAACACAAGTGCGAAAAGTGGTTTTTCAACACTAACACAAGTGTGAAAAGTGGTTTTTCAACACTGGCACAAGTGCGAAAAGTGGTTTTTCCACACTAATACAAGTGCAAAAGTGGTTTCCTGCACCAACACAAGTGCGAAAAGTGGTTTTTCAACACTAACACAAGTGCGAAAAGTGGTTTTTCAACACTAACACAAGTGCGAAAAGTGGTTTTTCAACACTAACACAACTGCAAAAAGTGGTTTTTCCACACTAATACAAGTGCAAAAGTGGTTTCCTGCACCAACACAAGTGCAAAAAGTGGTTTTTCAACACTAACACAAGTGCGAAAAGTGGTTTTTCCACACTAATACAAGTGCAAAAGTGGTTTCCTGCACCAACACAAGTGTGAAAAGTGGTTTTTCAACAATAACACAAGTGCGAAAAGTGGTTTTTCAACACTATCACAAGTGCAAAAAGTGTTTTTTCCACACTAATACAAGTGCAAAAGTGGTTTCCTGCACCAACACAAGTGCGAAAAGTGGTTTTTCAACACTAACACAAGTGCGAAAAGTGGTTTTTCAACACTAACACAAGTGCGAAAAGTGGTTTTTCCACACTAATACAAGTGCAAAAGTGGGTTCCTGCACCAACACAAGTGCGAAAAGTGGTTTTTCAACAATAACACAAGTGCGAAAAGTGGTTTTTCAACACTAACACAAGTGCGAAAAGTGGTTTTTCCACACTAATACAAGTGCAAAAGTGGTTTCCTGCACCAACACAAGTGCGAAAAGTGGTTTTTCAACAATAACACAAGTGCGAAAAGTGGTTTTTCAACAATATCACAAGTGCAAAAAGTGTTTTTTCCACACTAATACAAGTGCAAAAGTGGTTTCCTGCACCAACACAAGTGCGAAAAGTGGTTTTTCAACACTAACACAAGTGCGAAAAGTGGTTTTTCAACACTAACACAAGTGCGAAAAGTGGTTTTTCCACACGAATACAAGTGCAAAAGTGGTTTCCTGCACCAACACAAGTGCGAAAAGTAGTTTTTCAACACTAACACAAGTGCGAAAAGTGGTTTTCAACACTAACACAAGTGCGAAAAGTGTTTTTTCCACACTAATACAAGTGCAAAAGTGGTTTCCTGCACCAACACAAGTGCGAAAAGTGATTTTTCAACACTAACACAAGTGCGAAAAGTGGTTTTTCAACACTAACACAAGTGCGAAAAGTGGTTTTTCAACACTAACACAAGTGCGAAAAGTGGTTTTTCCACACTAATACAAGTGCAAAAGTGGTTTCCTGCACCAACAAAAGTGCGAAATGTGGTTTTTCAACACTAACACAAGTGCGAAAAGTGGTTTTTCAACACTATCACAAGTGCAAAAAGTGTTTTTTCCACACTAATACAAGTGCAAAAATGGTTTCCTGCACCAACACAAGTGCGAAAAGTGGTTTTTCAACACTAACACAAGTGCGAAAAGTGGTTTTTCAACACTAACACAAGTGCGAAAAGTGGTATTTCCACACTAATACAAGTGCAGAAGTGGTTTCCTGCACCAACACAAGTGCGAAAAGTGGTTTTTCAACACTAACACAAGTGTGAAAAGTGGTTTTTCAACACTGGCACAAGTGCGAAAAGTGGTTTTTCCACACTAATACAAGTGCAAAAGTGGGTTCCTGCACCAACACAAGTGCGAAAAGTGGTTTTTAAACACTAACACAAGTGCGAAAAGTGGTTTTTCAACACTAACACAATTGCGAAAAGTGGTTTTTCCACACTAATACAATTGCAAAAGTGGGTTCCTGCACCAGCACAAGTGCGAAAAGTGGTTTTTCAACAATAACACAAGTGCGAAAAGTGGTTTTTCAACAATATCACAAGTGCAAAAAGTGTTTTTTCCACACTAATACAAGTGCAAAAGTGGTTTCCTGCACCAACACAAGTGCGAAAAGTGGTTTTTCAACACTAACACAAGTGCGAAAAGTGGTTTTTCAACACTAACACAAGTGCGAAAAGTGGTTTTTCCACACTAATACAAGTGCAAAAGTGGTTTCCTGCACCAACACATGTGCGAAAAGTGGTTTTTCAACACTAACACAAGTGCAAAAAGTGGTTTTTCAACACTAACACAAGTGCGAAAAGTGGTTTTTCAACACTAACACAACTGCGAAAAGTGGTTTTCCACACTAATACAAGTGCAAAAGTGGCTTCCTGCACCAACACAAGTGTGAAAAGTGGTTTTTCAACAATAACACAAGTGCGAAAAGTGGTTTTTCAACACTATCACAAGTGCGAAAAGTGGTTTTTCCACACTAATACAAGTGCAAAAGTGGTTTCCTGCACCAACACAAGTGCGAAAAGTGGTTTTTCAACACTAACACAAGTGCGAAAAGTGGTTTTTCAACACTAACACAAGTGCGAAAAGTGGTTTTTCCACACTAATACAAGTGCAAAAGTGGTTTCCTGCACCAACACATGTGCGAAAAGTGTTTTTTCAACACTAACACAAGTGCGAAAAGTGGTTTTTCAAGACTAACACAAGTGCGAAAAGTGTTTTTTCAACACTAACACAAGTGCGAAAAGTGGTTTTTCCACAATAATACAAGTGCGAAAAGTGGTTTTTCAACCCTAACACAAGTGGGAAAAGTGGTTTTTCAACACTAACACAAGTGCGAAAAGTGGTTTTTCAACACTAACACAAGTGCGAAAAGTGTATTTTCCACACTAATACAAGTGCAAAAGTGGTTTCCTGCACCAACACAAGTGCGAAAAGTGGTTTTTCAACACTAACACAAGTGCGAAAAGTGTTTTTTCAACACTAACACAAGTGCAAAAAGTGTTTTTTCCACACTAATACAAGTGCAAAAGTGGTTTCCTGCACCAACACTAGTGCGAAAAGTGGTTTTTCAACACTTACACAAGTGCGAAAAGTGGTTTTTCAACACTAACACAAGTGCGAAAAGTGGTTTTTCAACACTAACACAAGTGCGAAAAGTGGTTTTTCGACACTAATACAAGTGCAAAAGTCGTTTCCTGCACCAACACAAGTGCGAAAAGTGGTTTCCTGCATCAACACAAGTACGAAAAGTGGTTTTTCATTACTGTCACAAGTGCAAAAAGTGTTTATTCTACACTAATTCAAGTGCAAAAAGTGTTTTTTCCACACTAATACAAGTGCAAAAAGTGGTTTTTCAACACCAACACAAGTGCGAAAAGTGGTTTTTCAACACTAACACAAGTGCGAAAAGTGGTTTTTCCACACTAATACAAGTGCAAAAGTGTTTCCTGCACCAACACAAGTGCGAAAAGTAGTTTTTCAACACTAACACAAGTGCGAAAAGTGGTTTTTCAACACTAACACAAGTGCGAAAAGTGTTTTTTCCACACTAATACAAGTGCAAAAGTGGTTTCCTGCACCAACACAAGTGCGAAAAGTGGTTTTTCAACACTATCACAAGTGCAAAAAGTGTTTTTTCCACACTAATACAAGTGCAAAAGTGGTTTCCTGCACCAACACAAGTGCGAAAAGTGGTTTTTCAACACTAACACAAGTGCGAAAAGTGGTTTTTCAACACTAACACAAGTGTGAAAAGTGGTTTTTCAACACTAACACAAGTGCGAAAAGTGGTTTTTCCACACTAATACAAGTGCAAAAGTGGTTTCCTGCACCAACAAAAGTGCGAAATGTGGTTTTTCAACACTAACACAAGTGCGAAAAGTGGTTTTTCAACACTATCACAAGTGCAAAAAGTGTTTTTTCCACACTAATACAAGTGCAAAAGTGGTTTCCTGCACCAACACAAGTGCGAAAAGTGGTTTTTCAACACTAACACAAGTGCGAAAAGTGGTTTTTCAACACTAACACAAGTGCGAAAAGTGGTTTTTCCACACTAATACAAGTGCAAAAGTGGTTTCCTGCACCAACACAAGTGCGAAAAGTGGTTTTTCAACACTAAAACAAGTGTTAAAAGTGGTTTTTCAACACTGGCACAAGTGCGAAAAGTGGTTTTTCCACACTAATACAAGTGCAAAAATGGTTTCCTGCACCAACACAAGTGCGAAAAGTGGTTTTTCAACACTAACACAAGTGCGAAAAGTGGTTTTTCAACTCTAACACAAGTGCGAAAAGTGGTTTTTCAACACTAACACAACTGCAAAAAGTGGTTTTTCCACACTAATACAAGTGCAAAAGTGGTTTCCTGCACCAACACAAGTGCAAAAAGTGGTTTTTCAACACTAACACAAGTGCGAAAAGTGGTTTTTCCACATTAATACAAGTGCAAAAGTGGTTTCCTGCACCAACACAAGTGTGAAAAGTGGTTTTTCAACAATAACACAAGTGCGAAAAGTGGTTTTTCAACACTATCACAAGTGCAAAAAGTGTTTTTTCCACACTAATACAAGTGCAAAAGTGGTTTCCTGCACCAACACAAGTGCGAAAAGTGGTTTTTCAACACTAACACAAGTGCGAAAAGTGGTTTTTCAACACTAACACAAGTGCGAAAAGTGGTTTTTCCACACTAATACAAGTGCAAAAGTGGGTTCCTGCACCAACACAAGTGCGAAAAGTGGTTTTTCAACAATAACACAAGTGCGAAAAGTGGTTTTTCAACAATATCACAAGTGCAAAAAGTGTTTTTTCCACACTAATACAAGTGCAAAAGTGGTTTCCTGCACCAACACAAGTGCGAAAAGTGGTTTTTCAACACTAACACAAGTGCGAAAAGTGGTTTTTCAACACTAACACAAGTGCGAAAAGTGGTTTTTCCACATGAATACAAGTGCAAAAGTGGTTTCCTGCACCAACACAAGTGCGAAAAGTAGTTTTTCAACACTAACACAAGTGCGAAAAGTGGTTTTCAACACTAACACAAGTGCGAAAAGTGTTTTTTCCACACTAATACAAGTGCAAAAGTGGTTTCCTGCACCAACACAAGTGCGAAAAGTGGTTTTTCAACACTAACACAAGTGCGAAAAGTGGTTTTTCAACACTAACACAAGTGCGAAAAGTGGTTTTTCAACACTAACACAAGTGCGAAAAGTGGTTTTTCCACACTAATACAAGTGCAAAAGTGGTTTCCTGCACCAACAAAAGTGCGAAAAGTGGTTTTTCAACACTTACACAAGTGCGAAAAGTGGTTTTTCAACACTAACACAAGTGCGAAAAGTGGTTTTTCAACACTAACACAAGTGCGAAAAGTGGTTTTTCGACACTAATACAAGTGCAAAAGTCGTTTCCTGCACCAACACAAGTGCGAAAAGTGGTTTCCTGCATCAACACAAGTACGAAAAGTGGTTTTTCATTACTGTCACAAGTGCAAAAAGTGTTTATTCTACACTAATTCAAGTGCAAAAAGTGTTTTTTCCACACTAATACAAGTGCAAAAAGTGGTTTTTCAACACCAACACAAGTGCGAAAAGTGGTTTTTCAACACTAACACAAGTGCGAAAAGTGGTTTTTCCACACTAATACAAGTGCAAAAGTGTTTCCTGCACCAACACAAGTGCGAAAAGTAGTTTTTCAACACTAACACAAGTGCGAAAAGTGGTTTTTCAACACTAACACAAGTGCGAAAAGTGTTTTTTCCACACTAATACAAGTGCAAAAGTGGTTTCCTGCACCAACACAAGTGCGAAAAGTGGTTTTTCAACACTATCACAAGTGCAAAAAGTGTTTTTTCCACACTAATACAAGTGCAAAAGTGGTTTCCTGCACCAACACAAGTGCGAAAAGTGGTTTTTCAACACTAACACAAGTGCGAAAAGTGGTTTTTCAACACTAACACAAGTGTGAAAAGTGGTTTTTCAACACTAACACAAGTGCGAAAAGTGGTTTTTCCACACTAATACAAGTGCAAAAGTGGTTTCCTGCACCAACAAAAGTGCGAAATGTGGTTTTTCAACACTAACACAAGTGCGAAAAGTGGTTTTTCAACACTATCACAAGTGCAAAAAGTGTTTTTTCCACACTAATACAAGTGCAAAAGTGGTTTCCTGCACCAACACAAGTGCGAAAAGTGGTTTTTCAACACTAACACAAGTGCGAAAAGTGGTTTTTCAACACTAACACAAGTGCGAAAAGTGGTTTTTCCACACTAATACAAGTGCAAAAGTGGTTTCCTGCACCAACACAAGTGCGAAAAGTGGTTTTTCAACACTAAAACAAGTGTTAAAAGTGGTTTTTCAACACTGGCACAAGTGCGAAAAGTGGTTTTTCCACACTAATACAAGTGCAAAAATGGTTTCCTGCACCAACACAAGTGCGAAAAGTGGTTTTTCAACACTAACACAAGTGCGAAAAGTGGTTTTTCAACTCTAACACAAGTGCGAAAAGTGGTTTTTCAACACTAACACAACTGCAAAAAGTGGTTTTTCCACACTAATACAAGTGCAAAAGTGGTTTCCTGCACCAACACAAGTGCAAAAAGTGGTTTTTCAACACTAACACAAGTGCGAAAAGTGGTTTTTCCACATTAATACAAGTGCAAAAGTGGTTTCCTGCACCAACACAAGTGTGAAAAGTGGTTTTTCAACAATAACACAAGTGCGAAAAGTGGTTTTTCAACACTATCACAAGTGCAAAAAGTGTTTTTTCCACACTAATACAAGTGCAAAAGTGGTTTCCTGCACCAACACAAGTGCGAAAAGTGGTTTTTCAACACTAACACAAGTGCGAAAAGTGGTTTTTCAACACTAACACAAGTGCGAAAAGTGGTTTTTCCACACTAATACAAGTGCAAAAGTGGGTTCCTGCACCAACACAAGTGCGAAAAGTGGTTTTTCAACAATAACACAAGTGCGAAAAGTGGTTTTTCAACAATATCACAAGTGCAAAAAGTGTTTTTTCCACACTAATACAAGTGCAAAAGTGGTTTCCTGCACCAACACAAGTGCGAAAAGTGGTTTTTCAACACTAACACAAGTGCGAAAAGTGGTTTTTCAACACTAACACAAGTGCGAAAAGTGGTTTTTCCACATGAATACAAGTGCAAAAGTGGTTTCCTGCACCAACACAAGTGCGAAAAGTAGTTTTTCAACACTAACACAAGTGCGAAAAGTGGTTTTCAACACTAACACAAGTGCGAAAAGTGTTTTTTCCACACTAATACAAGTGCAAAAGTGGTTTCCTGCACCAACACAAGTGCGAAAAGTGGTTTTTCAACACTAACACAAGTGCGAAAAGTGGTTTTTCAACACTAACACAAGTGCGAAAAGTGGTTTTTCAACACTAACACAAGTGCGAAAAGTGGTTTTTCCACACTAATACAAGTGCAAAAGTGGTTTCCTGCACCAACAAAAGTGCGAAATGTGGTTTTTCAACACTAACACAAGTGCGAAAAGTGGTTTTTCAACACTATCACAAGTGCAAAAAGTGTTTTTTCCACACTAATACAAGTGCAAAAATGGTTTCCTGCACCAACACAAGTGCGAAAAGTGGTTTTTCAACACTAACACAAGTGCGAAAAGTGGTTTTTCAACACTAACACAAGTGTGAAAAGTGGTATTTCCACACTAATACAAGTGCAAAAGTGGTTTCCTGCACCAACACAAGTGCGAAAAGTGGTTTTTCAACACTAACACAAGTGTGAAAAGTGGTTTTTCAACACTGGCACAAGTGCGAAAAGTGGTTTTTCCACACTAATACAAGTGCAAAAGTGGTTTCCTGCACCAACACAAGTGCGAAAAGTGGTTTTTCAACACTAACACAAGTGCGAAAAGTGGTTTTTCAACACTAACACAAGTGCGAAAAGTGGTTTCCTGCACCAACACAAGTGCGAAAAGTGGTTTTTAAACACTAACACAAGTGCGAAAAGTGGTTTTTCAACACTAACACAATTGCGAAAAGTGGTTTTTCCACACTAATACAAGTGCAAAAGTGGGTTCCTGCACCAACACAAGTGCGAAAAGTGGTTTTTCAACAATAACACAAGTGCGAAAAGTGGTTTTTCAACAATATCACAAGTGCAAAAAGTGTTTTTTCCACACTAATACAAGTGCAAAAGTGGTTTCCTGCACCAACACAAGTGCGAAAAGTGGTTTTTCAAGACTAACACAAGTGCGAAAAGTGGTTTTTCAACACTAACACAAGTGCGAAAAGTGGTTTTTCCACACTAATACAAGTGCAAAAGTGGTTTCCTGCACCAACACATGTGCGAAAAGTGGTTTTTCAACACTAACACAAGTGCAAAAAGTGGTTTTTCAACACTAACACAAGTGCGAAAAGTGGTTTTTCAACACTAACACAACTGCGAAAAGTGGTTTTCCACACTAATACAAGTGCAAAAGTGGCTTCCTGCACCAACACAAGTGTGAAAAGTGGTTTTTCAACAATAACACATGTGCGAAAAGTGGTTTTTCAACACTATCGCAAGTGCAAAAAGTGTTTTCCGACACTAATACAAGTGCAAAAGTGGTTTCCTGCACCAACACAAGTGCGAAAAGTGGTTTTTCAACACAAACACAAGTGCGAAAAGTGGTTTTTCAACACTAACACAAGTGCGAAAAGTGGTTTTTCCACACTAATACAAGTGCAAAAGTGGTTTCCTGCACCAACACAAGTGCGAAAAGTGGTTTTTCAACACTAACACAAGTGCGAAAAGTGGTTTTTCAACACTAACACAAGTGCGAAAAGTGGTTTTTCCACACTAATACAAGTGCAAAAGTGGTTTAATGCACCAACACATGTGCGAAAAGTGTTTTTTCAACACTAACACAAGTGCGAAAAGTGGTTTTTCAAGACTAACACAAGTGCGAAAAGTGTTTTTTCAACACTAACACAAGTGCGAAAAGTGGTTTTTCCACACTAATACAAGTGCAAAAGTGGTTTCCTGCACCAACACAAGTGCAAAAAGTGGTTTTTCAACACTAACACAAGTGCGAAAAGTGGTTTTTCAATACTATCACAAGTGCAAAAAGTGTTTTTTCCACACTAATACAAGTGCAAAAGTGGTTTCCAGCACCAACACAAGTGCAAAAAGTGGTTTTTCAACACTAACACAAGTGCGAAAAGTGATTTTTCAATACTAACACAAGTGCGAAAAGTGGTTTTTCCACACTAATACAAGTGCAAAAGTGGTTTCCTGCACCAACACAAGTGCAAAAAGTGGTTTTTCAACACTAACACAAGTGCGAAAAGTGGTTTTTCCACATTAATACAAGTGCAAAAGTGGTTTCCTGCACCAACACAAGTGTGAAAAGTGGTTTTTCAACAATAACACAAGTGCGAAAAGTGGTTTTTCAACACTATCACAAGTGCAAAAAGTGTTTTTTCCACACTAATACAAGTGCAAAAGTGGTTTCCTGCACCAACACAAGTGCGAAAAGTGGTTTTTCAACACTAACACAAGTGCGAAAAGTGGTTTTTCAACACTAACACAAGTGCGAAAAGTGGTTTTTCCACACTAATACAAGTGCAAAAGTGGGTTCCTGCACCAACACAAGTGCGAAAAGTGGTTTTTCAACAATAACACAAGTGCGAAAAGTGGTTTTTCAACAATATCACAAGTGCAAAAAGTGTTTTTTCCACACTAATACAAGTGCAAAAGTGGTTTCCTGCACCAACACAAGTGCGAAAAGTGGTTTTTCAACACTAACACAAGTGCGAAAAGTGGTTTTTCAACACTAACACAAGTGCGAAAAGTGGTTTTTCCACATGAATACAAGTGCAAAAGTGGTTTCCTGCACCAACACAAGTGCGAAAAGTAGTTTTTCAACACTAACACAAGTGCGAAAAGTGGTTTTCAACACTAACACAAGTGCGAAAAGTGTTTTTTCCACACTAATACAAGTGCAAAAGTGGTTTCCTGCACCAACACAAGTGCGAAAAGTGGTTTTTCAACACTAACACAAGTGCGAAAAGTGGTTTTTCAACACTAACACAAGTGCGAAAAGTGGTTTTTCAACACTAACACAAGTGCGAAAAGTGGTTTTTCCACACTAATACAAGTGCAAAAGTGGTTTCCTGCACCAACAAAAGTGCGAAATGTGGTTTTTCAACACTAACACAAGTGCGAAAAGTGGTTTTTCAACACTATCACAAGTGCAAAAAGTGTTTTTTCCACACTAATACAAGTGCAAAAATGGTTTCCTGCACCAACACAAGTGCGAAAAGTGGTTTTTCAACACTAACACAAGTGCGAAAAGTGGTTTTTCAACACTAACACAAGTGTGAAAAGTGGTATTTCCACACTAATACAAGTGCAAAAGTGGTTTCCTGCACCAACACAAGTGCGAAAAGTGGTTTTTCAACACTAACACAAGTGTGAAAAGTGGTTTTTCAACACTGGCACAAGTGTGAAAAGTGGTTTTTCCACACTAATACAAGTGCAAAAGTGGTTTCCTGCACCAACACAAGTGCGAAAAGTGGTTTTTCAACACTAACACAAGTGCGAAAAGTGGTTTTTCAACACTAACACAAGTGCGAAAAGTGGTTTCCTGCACCAACACAAGTGCGAAAAGTGGTTTTTAAACACTAACACAAGTGCGAAAAGTGGTTTTTCAACACTAACACAATTGCGAAAAGTGGTTTTTCCACACTAATACAAGTGCAAAAGTGGGTTCCTGCACCAACACAAGTGCGAAAAGTGGTTTTTCAACAATAACACAAGTGCGAAAAGTGGTTTTTCAACAATATCACAAGTGCAAAAAGTGTTTTTTCCACACTAATACAAGTGCAAAAGTGGTTTCCTGCACCAACACAAGTGCGAAAAGTGGTTTTTCAAGACTAACACAAGTGCGAAAAGTGGTTTTTCAACACTAACACAAGTGCGAAAAGTGGTTTTTCCACACTAATACAAGTGCAAAAGTGGTTTCCTGCACCAACACATGTGCGAAAAGTGGTTTTTCAACACTAACACAAGTGCAAAAAGTGGTTTTTCAACACTAACACAAGTGCGAAAAGTGGTTTTTCAACACTAACACAACTGCGAAAAGTGGTTTTCCACACTAATACAAGTGCAAAAGTGGCTTCCTGCACCAACACAAGTGTGAAAAGTGGTTTTTCAACAATAACACATGTGCGAAAAGTGGTTTTTCAACACTATCGCAAGTGCAAAAAGTGTTTTCCGACACTAATACAAGTGCAAAAGTGGTTTCCTGCACCAACACAAGTGCGAAAAGTGGTTTTTCAACACAAACACAAGTGCGAAAAGTGGTTTTTCAACACTAACACAAGTGCGAAAAGTGGTTTTTCCACACTAATACAAGTGCAAAAGTGGTTTCCTGCACCAACACAAGTGCGAAAAGTGGTTTTTCAACACTAACACAAGTGCGAAAAGTGGTTTTTCAACACTAACACAAGTGCGAAAAGTGGTTTTTCCACACTAATACAAGTGCAAAAGTGGTTTAATGCACCAACACATGTGCGAAAAGTGTTTTTTCAACACTAACACAAGTGCGAAAAGTGGTTTTTCAAGACTAACACAAGTGCGAAAAGTGTTTTTTCAACACTAACACAAGTGCGAAAAGTGGTTTTTCCACACTAATACAAGTGCAAAAGTGGTTTCCTGCACCAACACAAGTGCAAAAAGTGGTTTTTCAACACTAACACAAGTGCGAAAAGTGGTTTTTCAATACTATCACAAGTGCAAAAAGTGTTTTTTCCACACTAATACAAGTGCAAAAGTGGTTTCCAGCACCAACACAAGTGCAAAAAGTGGTTTTTCAACACTAACACAAGTGCGAAAAGTGATTTTTCAATACTAACACAAGTGCGAAAAGTGGTTTTTCCACACTAATACAAGTGCAAAAGTGGTTTCCTGCACCAACACAAGTGCGAAAAGTGGTTTTTCAACACTAACACAAGTGCGAAAAGTGGTTTTTCAACACTAACACAAGTGCGAAAAGTGTTTTTTCCACACTAATACAAGTGCAAAAGTGGTTTCCTGCACCAACACAAGTGCGAAAAGTGGTTTTTCAACACTAACACAAGTGCGAAAAGTGGTTTTTCAACACTAACTCAAGTGCGAAAAGTGGTTTTTCAACACTAACACAACTGCGAAAAGTGGTTTTCCACACTAATACAAGTGCAAAAGTGGTGTCCTGCACCAACACAAGTGTGAAAAGTGGTTTTTCAACAATAACACAAGTGCGAAAAGTGGTTTTTCAACACTATCACAAGTGCAAAAAGTGTTTTTCCACACTAATACAAGTGCAAAAGTGGTTTCCTGCACCAACACAAGTGCGAAAAGTGGTTTTTCAACACAAACACAAGTGCGAAAAGTGGTTTTTCAACGCTAACACAAGTGCAAAAAGTGGTTTTTCCACACTAATACAAGTGCAAAAGTGGTTTCCTGCACCAACACAAGTGCGAAAAGTGGTTTTTCAACACTAACCCAAGTGCGAAAAGTGGTTTTTCAACACTAACACAAGTGCGAAAAGTGGTTTTTCCACACTAATACAAGTGCAAAAGTGGTTTCCTGCACCAACACAAGTGCGAAAAGTGGTTTTTCAACACTAACACAAGTGCGAAAAGTGGTTTTTCAACACTAACACAAGTGCGAAAAGTGTATTTTCCACACTAATACAAGTGCAAAAGTGGTTTCCTGCACCAACACAAGTGCGAAAAGTGGTTTTTCAACACTAACACAAGTGCGAAAAGTGTTTTTTCAACACTAACACAAGTGCAAAAAGTGTTTTTTCAACACTAATACAAGTGCAAAAGTGGTTTCCTGCACCAACACTAGTGCGAAAAGTGGTTTTTCAACACTAACACAAGTGGGAAAAGTGGTTTTTCAACACTAACACAAGTGCGAAAAGTGGTTTTTCAACACTAACACAAGTGCGAAAAGTGGTTTTTCCACACTAATACAAGTGCAAAAGTCGTTTCCTGCACCAACACAAGTGCAAAAAGTGGTTTCCTGCATCAACACAAGTACGAAAAGTGGTTTTTCATTACTATCACAAGTGCAAAAAGTGTTTATTCTACACTAATACAAGTGCAAAAAGTGTTTTTTCCACACTAATACAAGTGCGAAAAGTGGTTTTTCAACACTAACACAAGTGCAAAAAGTGGTTTTTCAACACTAACACAAGTGCGAAAAGTGGTTTTTCCACACTAATACAAGTGCAAAAGTGTTTCCTGCACCAACACAAGTGCGAAAAGTAGTTTTTCAACACTAACACAAGTGCGAAAAGTGGTTTTTCAACACTAACACAAGTGCGAAAAGTGTTTTTTCCACACTAATACAAGTGCAAAAGTGGTTTCCTGCACCAACACAAGTGCGAAAAGTGGTTTTTCAACACTATCACAAGTGCAAAAAGTGTTTTTTCCACACTAATACAAGTGCAAAAGTGGTTTCCTGCACCAACACAAGTGCGAAAAGTGGTTTTTCAACACTAACACAAGTGCGAAAAGTGGTTTTTCAACACTAACACAAGTGTGAAAAGTGGTTTCTCAACACTAACACAAGTGCGAAAAGTGGTTTTTCCACACTAATACAAGTGCAAAAGTGGTTTCCTGCACCAACAAAAGTGCGAAATGTGGTTTTTCAACACTAACACAAGTGCGAAAAGTGGTTTCTCAACACTAACACAAGTGCGAAAAGTGGTTTTTCCACACTAATACAAGTGCAAAAGTGGTTTCCTGCACCAACACAAGTGCGAAAAGTGGTTTTTCAACACTAACACAAGTGCGAAAAGTGGTTTTTCCACACTAATACAAGTGCAAAAGTGGTTTCCTGCACCAACACAAGTGCGAAAAGTGGTTTTTCAACACTATCACAAGTGCAAAAAGTGTTTTTTCCACACTAATACAAGTGCAAAAGTGGTTTCCTGCACCAACATAAGTGCGAAAAGTGGTTTTTCAACACTAACACAAGTGCGAAAAGTGGTTTTTCAACACTAACACAAGTGTGAAAAGTGGTTTCTCAACACTAACACAAGTGCGAAAAGTGGTTTTTCCACACTAATACAAGTGCAAAAGTGGTTTCCTGCACCAACAAAAGTGCGAAATGTGGTTTTTCAACACTAACACAAGTGCGAAAAGTGGTTTTTCAACACTATCACAAGTGCAAAAAGTGTTTTTTCCACACTAATACAAGTGCAAAAGTGGTTTCCTGCACCAACACAAGTGCGAAAAGTGGTTTTTCAACACTAACACAAGTGCGAAAAGTGGTTTTTCAACACTAACACAAGTGCGAAAAGTGGTTTTTCCACACTAATACAAGTGCAAAAGTGGTTTCCTGCACCAACACAAGTGCGAAAAGTGGTTTTTCAACACTAACACAAGTGTGAAAAGTGGTTTTTCAACACTGGCACAAGTGCGAAAAGTGGTTTTTCCACACTAATACAAGTGCAAAAGTGGTTTCCTGCACCAACACAAGTGCGAAAAGTGGTTTTTCAACACTAACACAAGTGCGAAAAGTGGTTTTTCAACACTAACACAAGTGCGAAAAGTGGTTTTTCAACACTAACACAACTGCGAAAAGTGCTTTTTCCACACTAATACAAGTGCAAAAGTGGTTTCCTGCACCAACACAAGTGCGAAAAGTGGTTTTTCAACACTAACACAAGTGCAAAAAGTGGTTTTTCCACACTAATACAAGTGCAAAAGTGGTTTCCTGCACCAACACAAGTGTGAAAAGTGGTTTTTCAACAATAACACAAGTGCGAAAAGTGGTTTTTCAACACTATCACAAGTGCAAAAAGTGTTTTTTCCACACTAATACAAGTGCAAAAGTGGTTTCCTGCACCAACACAAGTGCGAAAAGTGGTTTTTCAACACTAACACAAGTGCGAAAAGTGGTTTTTCAACACTAACACAAGTGCGAAAAGTGGTTTTTCCACACTAATACAAGTGCAAAAGTGGGTTCCTGCACCAACACAAGTGCGAAAAGTGGTTTTTCAACAATTACACAAGTGCGAAAAGTGGTTTTTCAACAATATCACAAGTGCAAAAAGTGTTTTTTCCACACTAATACAAGTGCAAAAGTGGTTTCCTGCACCAACACAAGTGCGAAAAGTGGTTTTTCAACACTAACACAAGTGCGAAAAGTGGTTTTTCAACACTAACACAAGTGCGAAAAGTGGTTTTTCCACACGAATACAAGTGCAAAAGTGGTTTCCTGCACCAACACAAGTGCGAAAAGTAGTTTTTCAACACTAACACAAGTGCGAAAAGTGGTTTTCAACACTAACACAAGTGCGAAAAGTGTTTTTTCCACACTAATACAAGTGCAAAAGTGGTTTCCTGCACCAACACAAGTGCGAAAAGTGGTTTTTCAACACTAACACAAGTGCGAAAAGTGGTTTTTCAACACTAACACAAGTGCGAAAAGTGGTTTTTCAACACTAACACAAGTGCGAAAAGTGGTTTTTCCACACTAATACAAGTGCAAAAGTGGTTTCCTGCACCAACAAAAGTGCGAAATGTGGTTTTTCAACACTAACACAAGTGCGAAAAGTGGTTTTTCAACACTAACACAACTGCGAAAAGTGGTTTTCCACACTAATACAAGTGCAAAAGTGGTGTCCTGCACCAACACAAGTGTGAAAAGTGGTTTTTCAACAATAACACAAGTGCGAAAAGTGGTTTTTCAACACTATCACAAGTGCAAAAAGTGTTTTTCCACACTAATACAAGTGCAAAAGTGGTTTCCTGCACCAACACAAGTGTGAAAAGTGGTTTTTCAACACAAACACAAGTGCGAAAAGTGGTTTTTCAACACTAACACAAGTGCAAAAAGTGGTTTTTCCACACTAATACAAGTGCAAAAGTGGTTTCCTGCACCAACACAAGTGCGAAAAGTGGTTTTTCAACACTAACCCAAGTGCGAAAAGTGGTTTTTCAACACTAACACAAGTGCGAAAAGTGGTTTTTCCACACTAATACAAGTGCAAAAGTGGTTTCCTGCACCAACACAAGTGCGAAAAGTGGTTTTTCAACACTAACACAAGTGCGAAAAGTGGTTTTTCAACACTAACACAAGTGCGAAAAGTGTATTTTCCACACTAATACAAGTGCAAAAGTGGTTTCCTGCACCAACACAAGTGCGAAAAGTGGTTTTTCAACACTAACACAAGTGCGAAAAGTGTTTTTTCAACACTAACACAAGTGCAAAAAGTGTTTTTTCCACACTAATACAAGTGCAAAAGTGGATTCCTGCACCAACACTAGTGCGAAAAGTGGTTTTTCAACACTAACACAAGTGGGAAAAGTGGTTTTTCAACACTAACACAAGTGCGAAAAGTGGTTTTTCAACACTAACACAAGTGCGAAAAGTGGTTTTTCCACACTAATACAAGTGCAAAAGTCGTTTCCTGCACAAACACAAGTGCGAAAAGTGGTTTCCTGCATCAACACAAGTACGAAAAGTGGTTTTTCATTACTATCACAAGTGCAAAAAGTGTTTATTCTACACTAATACAAGTGCAAAAAGTGTTTTTTCCACACTAATACAAGTGCGAAAAGTGGTTTTTCAACACTAACACAAGTGCAAAAAGTGGTTTTTCAACACTAACACAAGTGCGAAAAGTGGTTTTTCCACACTAATACAAGTGCAAAAGTGTTTCCTGCACCAACACAAGTGCGAAAAGTAGTTTTTCAACACTAACACAAGTGCGAAAAGTGGTTTTTCAACACTAACACAAGTGCGAAAAGTGTTTTTTCCACACTAATACAAGTGCAAAAGTGGTTTCCTGCACCAACACAAGTGCGAAAAGTGGTTTTTCAACACTATCACAAGTGCAAAAAGTGTTTTTTCCACACTAATACAAGTGCAAAAGTGGTTTCCTGCACCAACACAAGTGCGAAAAGTGGTTTTTCAACACTAACACAAGTGCGAAAAGTGGTTTTTCAACACTAACACAAGTGTGAAAAGTGGTTTCTCAACACTAACACAAGTGCGAAAAGTGGTTTTTCCACACTAATACAAGTGCAAAAGTGGTTTCCTGCACCAACAAAAGTGCGAAATGTGGTTTTTCAACACTAACACAAGTGCGAAAAGTGGTTTTTCAACAATATCACAAGTGCAAAAAGTGTTTTTTCCACACTAATACAAGTGCAAAAGTGGTTTCCTGCACCAACACAAGTGCGAAAAGTGGTTTTTCAACACTAACACAAGTGCGAAAAGTGGTTTTTCAACACTAACACAAGTGCGAAAAGTGTTTTTTCCACACTAATACAAGTGCAAAAGTGGTTTCCTGCACCAACACAAGTGCGAAAAGTGGTTTTTCAACACTAACACAAGTGTGAAAAGTGGTTTTTCAACACTGGCACAAGTGCGAAAAGTGGTTTTTCCACACTAATACAAGTGCAAAAGTGGTTTCCTGCACCAACACAAGTGCGAAAAGTGGTTTTTCAACACTAACACAAGTGCGAAAAGTGGTTTTTCAACACTAACACAAGTGCGAAAAGTGGTTTTTCAACACTAACACAACTGCGAAAAGTGCTTTTTCCACACTAATACAAGTGCAAAAGTGGTTTCCTGCACCAACACAAGTGCGAAAAGTGGTTTTTCAACACTAACACAAGTGCGAAAAGTGGTTTTTCCACACTAATACAAGTGCAAAAGTGGTTTCCTGCACCAACACAAGTGTGAAAAGTGGTTTTTCAACAATAACACAAGTGCGAAAAGTGGTTTTTCAACACTATCACAAGTGCAAAAAGTGTTTTTTCCACACTAATACAAGTGCAAAAGTGGTTTCCTGCACCAACACAAGTGCGAAAAGTGGTTTTTCAACACTAACACAAGTGCGAAAAGTGGTTTTTCAACACTAACACAAGTGCAAAAAGTGGTTTTTCCACACTAATACAAGTGCAAAAGTGGGTTCCTGCACCAACACAAGTGCGAAAAGTGGTTTTTCAACAATTACACAAGTGCGAAAAGTGGTTTTTCAACAATATCACAAGTGCAAAAAGTGTTTTTTCCACACTAATACAAGTGCAAAAGTGGTTTCCTGCACCAACACAAGTGCGAAAAGTGGTTTTTCAACACTAACACAAGTGCGAAAAGTGGTTTTTCAACACTAACACAAGTGCGAAAAGTGGTTTTCCACACGAATACAAGTGCAAAAGTGGTTTCCTGCACCAACACAAGTGCGAAAAGTAGTTTTTCAACACTAACACAAGTGCGAAAAGTGGTTTTCAACACTAACACAAGTGCGAAAAGTGTTTTTTCCACACTAATACAAGTGCAAAAATGGTTTCCTGCACCAACACAAGTGCGAAAAGTGGTTTTTCAACACTAACACAAGTGCGAAAAGTGGTTTTTCAACACTAACACAAGTGCGAAAAGTGGTTTTTCAACACTAACACAAGTGCGAAAAGTGGTATTTCCACACTAATACAAGTGCAAAAGTGGTTTCCTGCACCAACACAAGTGCGAAAAGTGGTTTTTCAACACTAACACAAGTGTGAAAAGTGGTTTTTCAACACTGGCACAAGTGCGAAAAGTGGTTTTTCCACACTAATACAAGTGCAAAAGTGGTTTCCTGCACCAACACAAGTGCGAAAAGTGGTTTTTCAACACTAACACAAGTGCGAAAAGTGGTTTTTCAACACTAACACAAGTGCGAAAAGTGGTTTCCTGCACCAACACAAGTGCGAAAAGTGGTTTTTAAACACTAACACAAGTGCGAAAAGTGGTTTTTCAACACTAACACAATTGCGAAAAGTGGTTTTTCCACACTAATACAAGTGCAAAAGTGGGTTCCTGCACCAACACAAGTGCGAAAAGTGGTTTTTCAACAATAACACAAGTGCGAAAAGTGGTTTTCCACACTAATACAAGTGCAAAAGTGGTTTCCTGCACCAACACAAGTGCGAAAAGTGGTTTTTCAACACTAACACAAGTGTGAAAAGTGGTTTTTCAACACTGGCACAAGTGCGAAAAGTGGTTTTTCCACACTAATACAAGTGCAAAAGTGGTTTCCTGCACAAACACAAGTGCGAAAAGTGGTTTTTCAACACTAACACAAGTGCGAAAAGTGGTTTTTCAACACTAACACAAGTGCGAAAAGTGGTTTCCTGCACCAACACAAGTGCAAAAAGTGGTTTTTAAACACTAACACAAGTGCGAAAAGTGGTTTTTCAACACTAACACAATTGCGAAAAGTGGTTTTTCCACACTAATACAAGTGCAAAAGTGGGTTCCTGCACCAACACAAGTGCGAAAAGTTGTTTTTCAACAATAACACAAGTGCGAAAAGTGGTTTTTCAACAATATCACAAGTGCAAAAAGTGTTTTTTCCACACTAATACAAGTGCAAAAGTGGTTTCCTGCACCAACACAAGTGCGAAAAGTGGTTTTCAACACTAACACAAGTGCGAAAAGTGGTTTTTCAACACTAACACAAGTGCGAAAAGTGGTTTTTCCACACTAATACAAGTGCAAAAGTCGTTTCCTGCACCAACACAAGTGCGAAAAGTGGTTTCCTGCATCAACACAAGTACGAAAAGTGGTTTTTCATTACTATCATAAGTGCAAAAAGTGTTTTTTCCACACTAATACAAGTGCGAAAAGTGGTTTTTCAACACCAACACAAGTGCGAAAAGTGGTTTTTCAACACTAACACAAGTGCGAAAAGTGGTTTTTCCACACTAATACAAGTGCAAAAGTGTTTCCTGCACCAACACAAATGCGAAAAGTAGTTTTTCCACACTAATACAAGTGCAAAAGTGGTTTCCTGCACCAACACAAGTGCGAAAAGTGGTTTTTCAACACTAACATAAGTGAACACTAACACAACTGCAAAAAGTGGTTTTTCCACACTAATACAAGTGCAAAAGTGGTTTCCTGCACCAACACAAGTGCAAAAAGTGGTTTTTCAACACTAACACAAGTGCGAAAAGTGGTTTTTCAACAATATCACAAGTGCAAAAAGTGTTTTTTCCACACTAATACAAGTGCAAAAGTGGTTTCCCTGCACCAACACAAGTGCGAAAAGTGGTTTTTCAACACTAACACAAGTGCAAAAAGTGGTTTTTCAACACTAACACAAGTGCGAAAAGTGGTTTTTCAACACTAACACAAGTGCGAAAAGTGTTTTTTTCCACACTAATACAAGTGCAAAAGTGGTTTCCTGCACCAACACAAGTGCGAAAAGTGGTTTTTCAACACTAACACAAGTGCGAAAAGTGGTTTTCAACACTAACACAAGTGCGAAAAGTGGTTTTTCCACACTAATACAAGTGCATAAAGTGGGTTCCTGCACCAACACAAGTGCGAAAAGTGGTTTTTCAACAATTACACAAGTGCGAAAAGTGGTTTTTTCAACAATATCACAAGTGCAAAAAGTGTTTTTTCCACACTAATACAAGTGCAAAAGTGGTTTCCCTAGCACCAACACAAGTGCGAAAAGTGGTTTTTCCAACACTAACACAAGTGCGAAAGTGGTTTTTCACACTAACACAAGTGCGAAAAGTGGTTTTTCCACACGAATACAAGTGCAAAAGTGGTTTCCTGCACCAACACAAGTGCGAAAAGTAGTTTTTCAACACTAACACAAGTGCGAAAAGTGGTTTTCAACACTAACACAAGTGCGAAAAGTGTTTTTTTTCCACACTAATACAAGTGCAAAAGTGGTTTCCTGCCACCAACACAAGTGCGAAAAGTGGTTTTTCAAACACTACACAAGTGCGAAAAGTGGTTTTTCAACACTAACACAAGTGCGAAAAGTGGTTTTCAACACTAACACAAGTGCGAAAAGTGGTATTTCCACACTAATACAAGTGCAAAAGTGGTTTCCTGCACCAACACAAGTGCGAAAAGTGGTTTTTCAACACTAACACAAGTGTGAAAAGTGGTTTTTCAACACTGGCACAAGTGCGAAAAGTGGTTTTTTCCACACTAATACAAGTGCAAAAGTGGTTTCCTGCACCAACACAAGTGCGAAAAGTGGTTTTTCAACACTAACACAAGTGCGAAAAGTGGTTTTTCAACACTAACACAAGTGCGAAAAGTGGTTTCCTGCACCAACACAAGTGCGAAAAGTGGTTTTTAAACACTAACACAAGTGCGAAAAGTGGTTTTTCAACACTAACACAAGTGTGAAAAGTGGTTTTTCAACACTAACACAAGTGCGAAAAGTGGTTTTTCCACACTAATACAAGTGCAAAAGTGGTTTCCTGCACCAACAAAAGTGCGAAATGTGGTTTTTTCAACACTAACACAAGTGCGAAAAGTGGTTTTTCAACACTATAAAAGTGCAAAAGTGTTTTTTCCACACTAATACAAGTGCAAAAGTGGTTTCCCTGCACAACACAAGTGCGAAAAGTGGTTTTTCAACACTAACACAAGTGCGAAAAGTGGTTTTTCAACACTAACACAAGTGCGAAAAGTGGTTTTCTTCCACACTAATACAAGTGCAAAAGTGGTTTCCTGCACCAACACAAGTGCGAAAAGTGGTTTTTTCAACACTAACACAAGTGCGAAAAGTGGTTTTTCAACACTAACATAAGTGCGAAAAGTGGTTTTTCAACACTAACACAACTGCAAAAAGTGGTTTTTCCACACTAATACAAGTGCAAAAGTGGTTTCCTGCACCAACACAAGTGCAAAAAGTGGTTTTTCAACACTAACACAAGTGCGAAAAGTGGTTTTTCAACAATATCACAAGTGCAAAAAGTGTTTTTTTCCACACTAATACAAGTGCAAAAGTGGTTTCCTGCACCAACACAAGTGCGAAAAGTGGTTTTTCAACACTAACACAAGTGCAAAAAGTGGTTTTTCAACACTAACACAAGTGCGAAAAGTGGTTTTTCAACACTAACACAAGTGCGAAAAGTGTTTTTTTCCACACTAATACAAGTGCAAAAGTGGTTTCCTGCACCAACACAAGTGCGAAAAGTGGTTTTTCAACACTAACATAAGTGCGAAAAAGTGGTTTTTCAACACTAACACAACTGCAAAAAGTGGTTTTTTTCCCACACTAATACAAGTGCAAAAGTGGTTTCCTGCACCAACACAAGTGCAAAAAGTGTTTTTTCCACACTAATACAAGTGCAAAAGTGGTTTCCTGCACCAACACAAGTGCGAAAAGTGGTTTTTCAACACTAACATAAGTGTTTTTCAACACTAACATAAGTGCGAAAAGTGGTTTTTCAACACTAACACAACTGCAAAAAGTGGTTTTTCCACACTAATACAAGTGCAAAAGTGGTTTCCTGCACCAACACAAGTGCAAAAAGTGGTTTTTCAACACTAACACAAGTGCGAAAAGTGGTTTTTCAACAATATCACAAGTGCAAAAAGTGTTTTTTCCACACTAATACAAGTGCAAAAGTGGTTTCCTGCACCAACACAAGTGCGAAAAGTGGTTTTTCAACACTAACACAAGTGCAAAAAGTGGTTTTTCAACACTAACACAAGTGCGAAAAGTGGTTTTCAACACTAACACAAGTGCGAAAAGTGTTTTTTCCACACTAATACAAGTGCAAAAGTGGTTTCCTGCACCAACACAAGTGCGAAAAGTGGTTTTCAACACTAACACAAGTGCGAAAAGTGGTTTTTCAACACTAACACAAGTGCGAAAAGTGGTTTTTCCACACTAATACAAGTGCAAAAGTGGGTTCCTGCACCAACACAAGTGCGAAAAGTGGTTTTTCAACACTAACACAAGTGCGAAAAGTGGTTTTTCAACAATATCACAAGTGCAAAAAGTGTTTTTTCCACACTAATACAAGTGCAAAAGTGGTTTCCTGCACCAACACAAGTGCGAAAAGTGGTTTTCAACACTAACACAAGTGCGAAAAGTGGTTTTTCAACACTAACACAAGTGCGAAAAGTGGTTTTTCCACACTAATACAAGTGCAAAAGTCGTTTCCTGCACCAACACAAGTGCGAAAAGTGGTTTCCTGCATCAACACAAGTACGAAAAGTGGTTTTTCATTACTATCATAAGTGCAAAAAGTGTTTTTTCCACACTAATACAAGTGCGAAAAGTGGTTTTTCAACACCAACACAAGTGCGAAAAGTGGTTTTTCAACACTAACACAAGTGCGAAAAGTGGTTTTTCCACACTAATACAAGTGCAAAAGTGTTTCCTGCACCAACACAAGTGCGAAAAGTAGTTTTTCCACACTAATACAAGTGCAAAAGTGGTTTCCTGCACCAACACAAGTGCGAAAAGTGGTTTTTCAACACTAACATAAGTGCGAAAAGTGGTTTTTCAACACTAACACAACTGCAAAAAGTGGTTTTTCCACACTAATACAAGTGCAAAAGTGGTTTCCTGCACCAACACAAGTGCAAAAAGTGGTTTTTCAACACTAACACAAGTGCGAAAAGTGGTTTTTCAACAATATCACAAGTGCAAAAAGTGTTTTTTCCACACTAATACAAGTGCAAAAGTGGTTTCCTGCACCAACACAAGTGCGAAAAGTGGTTTTTCAACACTAACACAAGTGCAAAAAGTGGTTTTTCAACACTAACACAAGTGCGAAAAGTGGTTTTTCAACACTAACACAAGTGCGAAAAGTGTTTTTTCCACACTAATACAAGTGCAAAAGTGGTTTCCTGCACCAACACAAGTGCGAAAAGTGGTTTTTCAACACTAACACAAGTGCGAAAAGTGGTTTTTCAACACTAACACAAGTGCGAAAAGTGGTTTTTCCACACTAATACAAGTGCAAAAGTGGGTTCCTGCACCAACACAAGTGCGAAAAGTGGTTTTTCAACAATTACACAAGTGCGAAAAGTGGTTTTTCAACAATATCACAAGTGCAAAAAGTGTTTTTTCCACACTAATACAAGTGCAAAAGTGGTTTCCTGCACCAACACAAGTGCGAAAAGTGGTTTTTCAACACTAACACAAGTGCGAAAAGTGGTTTTTCAACACTAACACAAGTGCGAAAAGTGGTTTTTCCACACGAATACAAGTGCAAAAGTGGTTTCCTGCACCAACACAAGTGCGAAAAGTAGTTTTTCAACACTAACACAAGTGCGAAAAGTGGTTTTCAACACTAACACAAGTGCGAAAAGTGTTTTTTCCACACTAATACAAGTGCAAAAGTGGTTTCCTGCACCAACACAAGTGCGAAAAGTGGTTTTTCAACACTAACACAAGTGCGAAAAGTGGTTTTTCAACACTAACACAAGTGCGAAAAGTGGTTTTTCAACACTAACACAAGTGCGAAAAGTGGTATTTCCACACTAATACAAGTGCAAAAGTGGTTTCCTGCACCAACACAAGTGCGAAAAGTGGTTTTTCAACACTAACACAAGTGTGAAAAGTGGTTTTTCAACACTGGCACAAGTGCGAAAAGTGGTTTTTCCACACTAATACAAGTGCAAAAGTGGTTTCCTGCACCAACACAAGTGCGAAAAGTGGTTTTTCAACACTAACACAAGTGCGAAAAGTGGTTTTTCAACACTAACACAAGTGCGAAAAGTGGTTTCCTGCACCAACACAAGTGCGAAAAGTGGTTTTTAAACACTAACACAAGTGCGAAAAGTGGTTTTTCAACACTAACACAAGTGTGAAAAGTGGTTTTTCAACACTAACACAAGTGCGAAAAGTGGTTTTTCCACACTAATACAAGTGCAAAAGTGGTTTCCTGCACCAACAAAAGTGCGAAATGTGGTTTTTCAACACTAACACAAGTGCGAAAAGTGGTTTTTCAACACTATCACAAGTGCAAAAAGTGTTTTTTCCACACTAATACAAGTGCAAAAGTGGTTTCCTGCACCAACACAAGTGCGAAAAGTGGTTTTTCAACACTAACACAAGTGCGAAAAGTGGTTTTTCAACACTAACACAAGTGCGAAAAGTGGTTTTTCCACACTAATACAAGTGCAAAAGTGGTTTCCTGCACCAACACAAGTGCGAAAAGTGGTTTTTCAACACTAACACAAGTGCGAAAAGTGGTTTTTCAACACTAACATAAGTGCGAAAAGTGGTTTTTCAACACTAACACAACTGCAAAAAGTGGTTTTTCCACACTAATACAAGTGCAAAAGTGGTTTCCTGCACCAACACAAGTGCAAAAAGTGGTTTTTCAACACTAACACAAGTGCGAAAAGTGGTTTTTCAACAATATCACAAGTGCAAAAAGTGTTTTTTCCACACTAATACAAGTGCAAAAGTGGTTTCCTGCACCAACACAAGTGCGAAAAGTGGTTTTTCAACACTAACACAAGTGCAAAAAGTGGTTTTTCAACACTAACACAAGTGCGAAAAGTGGTTTTTCAACACTAACACAAGTGCGAAAAGTGTTTTTTCCACACTAATACAAGTGCAAAAGTGGTTTCCTGCACCAACACAAGTGCGAAAAGTGGTTTTTCAACACTAACACAAGTGCGAAAAGTGGTTTTTCAACACTAACACAAGTGCGAAAAGTGGTTTTTCCACACTAATACAAGTGCAAAAGTGGGTTCCTGCACCAACACAAGTGCGAAAAGTGGTTTTTCAACAATTACACAAGTGCGAAAAGTGGTTTTTCAACAATATCACAAGTGCAAAAAGTGTTTTTTCCACACTAATACAAGTGCAAAAGTGGTTTCCTGCACCAACACAAGTGCGAAAAGTGGTTTTTCAACACTAACACAAGTGCGAAAAGTGGTTTTTCAACACTAACACAAGTGCGAAAAGTGGTTTTTCCACACGAATACAAGTGCAAAAGTGGTTTCCTGCACCAACACAAGTGCGAAAAGTAGTTTTTCAACACTAACACAAGTGCGAAAAGTGGTTTTCAACACTAACACAAGTGCGAAAAGTGTTTTTTCCACACTAATACAAGTGCAAAAGTGGTTTCCTGCACCAACACAAGTGCGAAAAGTGGTTTTTCAACACTAACACAAGTGCGAAAAGTGGTTTTTCAACACTAACACAAGTGCGAAAAGTGGTTTTTCAACACTAACACAAGTGCGAAAAGTGGTATTTCCACACTAATACAAGTGCAAAAGTGGTTTCCTGCACCAACACAAGTGCGAAAAGTGGTTTTTCAACACTAACACAAGTGTGAAAAGTGGTTTTTCAACACTGGCACAAGTGCGAAAAGTGGTTTTTCCACACTAATACAAGTGCAAAAGTGGTTTCCTGCACCAACACAAGTGCGAAAAGTGGTTTTTCAACACTAACACAAGTGCGAAAAGTGGTTTTTCAACACTAACACAAGTGCGAAAAGTGGTTTCCTGCACCAACACAAGTGCGAAAAGTGGTTTTTAAACACTAACACAAGTGCGAAAAGTGGTTTTTCAACACTAACACAAGTGTGAAAAGTGGTTTTTCAACACTAACACAAGTGCGAAAAGTGGTTTTTCCACACTAATACAAGTGCAAAAGTGGTTTCCTGCACCAACAAAAGTGCGAAATGTGGTTTTTCAACACTAACACAAGTGCGAAAAGTGGTTTTTCAACACTATCACAAGTGCAAAAAGTGTTTTTTCCACACTAATACAAGTGCAAAAGTGGTTTCCTGCACCAACACAAGTGCGAAAAGTGGTTTTTCAACACTAACACAAGTGCGAAAAGTGGTTTTTCAACACTAACACAAGTGCGAAAAGTGGTTTTTCCACACTAATACAAGTGCAAAAGTGGTTTCCTGCACCAACACAAGTGCGAAAAGTGGTTTTTCAACACTAACACAAGTGCGAAAAGTGGTTTTTCAACACTAACATAAGTGCGAAAAGTGGTTTTTCAACACTAACACAACTGCAAAAAGTGGTTTTTCCACACTAATACAAGTGCAAAAGTGGTTTCCTGCACCAACACAAGTGCAAAAAGTGGTTTTTCAACACTAACACAAGTGCGAAAAGTGGTTTTTCAACAATATCACAAGTGCAAAAAGTGTTTTTTCCACACTAATACAAGTGCAAAAGTGGTTTCCTGCACCAACACAAGTGCGAAAAGTGGTTTTTCAACACTAACACAAGTGCAAAAAGTGGTTTTTCAACACTAACACAAGTGCGAAAAGTGGTTTTTCCACACTAATACAAGTGCAAAAGTGGTTTCCTGCACCAACACATGTGCGAAAAGTGGTTTTTCAACACTAACACAAGTGCAAAAAGTGGTTTTTCAACACTAACACAAGTGCGAAAAGTGGTTTTTCAACACTAACACAACTGCGAAAAGTGGTTTTCCACACTAATACAAGTGCAAAAGTGGCTTCCTGCACCAACACAAGTGTGAAAAGTGGTTTTTCAACAATAACACAAGTGCGAAATGTGGTTTTTCAACACTATCACAAGTGCAAAAAGTGTTTTCCGACACTAATACAAGTGCAAAAGTGGTTTCCTGCACCAACACAAGTGCGAAAAGTGGTTTTTCAACACAAACACAAGTGCGAAAAGTGGTTTTTCAACACTAACACAAGTGCGAAAAGTGGTTTTTCCACACTAATACAAGTGCAAAAGTGGTTTCCTGCACCAACACAAGTGCGAAAAGTGGTTTTTCAACACTAACACAAGTGCGAAAAGTGGTTTTTCAACACTAACACAAGTGCGAAAAGTGGTTTTTCCACACTAATACAAGTGCAAAAGTGGTTTCCTGCACCAACACATGTGCGAAAAGTGTTTTTTCAACACTAATACAAGTGCGAAAAGTGGTTTTTCAAGACTAACACAAGTGCGAAAAGTGTTTTTTCAACACTAACACAAGTGCGAAAAGTGGTTTTTCCACACTAATACAAGTGCAAAAGTGGTTTCCTGCACCAACACAAGTGCGAAAAGTGGTTTTTCAACACTAACACAAGTGCGAAAAGTGGTTTTTCAACACTATCACAAGTGCAAAAAGTGTTTTTTCCACACTAATACAAGTGCAAAAGTGGTTTCCAGCACCAACACAAGTGCGAAAAGTGGTTTTTCAACACTAACACAAGTGCGAAAAGTGATTTTTCAATACTAACACAAGTGCGAAAAGTGGTTTTTCCACACTAATACAAGTGCAAAAGTGGTTTCCTGCACCAACACAAGTGCGAAAAGTGGTTTTTCAACACTAACACAAGTGCGAAAAGTGGTTTTTCAACACTAACACAAGTGCGAAAAGTGTTTTTTCCACACTAATACAAGTGCAAAAGTGGTTTCCTGCACCAACACAAGTGCGAAAAGTGGTTTTTCAACACTAACACAAGTGCGAAAAGTGGTTTTTCAACACTAACACAAGTGCGAAAAGTGGTTTTTCCACACGAATACAAGTGCAAAAGTGGTTTCCTGCACCAACACAAGTGCGAAAAGTAGTTTTTCAACACTAACACAAGTGCGAAAAGTGGTTTTCAACACTAACACAAGTGCGAAAAGTGTTTTTTCCACACTAATACAAGTGCAAAAGTGGTTTCCTGCACCAACACAAGTGCGAAAAGTGGTTTTTCAACACTAACACAAGTGCGAAAAGTGGTTTTTCAACACTAACACACGTGCGAAAAGTGGTTTTTCAACACTAACACAAGTGCGAAAAGTGGTATTTCCACACTAATACAAGTGCAAAAGTGGTTTCCTGCACCAACACAAGTGCGAAAAGTGGTTTTTCAACACTAACACAAGTGTGAAAAGTGGTTTTTCAACACTGGCACAAGTGCGAAAAGTGGTTTTTCCACACTAATACAAGTGCAAAAGTGGTTTCCTGCACCAACACAAGTGCGAAAAGTGGTTTTTCAACACTAACACAAGTGCGAAAAGTGGTTTTTCAACACTAACACAAGTGCGAAAAGTGGTTTCCTGCACCAACACAAGTGCGAAAAGTGGTTTTTAAACACTAACACAAGTGCGAAAAGTGGTTTTTCAACACTAACACAAGTGTGAAAAGTGGTTTTTCAACACTAACACAAGTGCGAAAAGTGGTTTTTCCACACTAATACAAGTGCAAAAGTGGTTTCCTGCACCAACAAAAGTGCGAAATGTGGTTTTTCAACACTAACACAAGTGCGAAAAGTGGTTTTTCAACACTATCACAAGTGCAAAAAGTGTTTTTTCCACACTAATACAAGTGCAAAAGTGGTTTCCTGCACCAACACAAGTGCGAAAAGTGGTTTTTCAACACTAACACAAGTGCGAAAAGTGGTTTTTCAACACTAACACAAGTGCGAAAAGTGGTTTTTCCACACTAATACAAGTGCAAAAGTGGTTTCCTGCACCAACACAAGTGCGAAAAGTGGTTTTTCAACACTAACACAAGTGCGAAAAGTGGTTTTTCAACACTAACATAAGTGCGAAAAGTGGTTTTTCAACACTAACACAACTGCAAAAAGTGGTTTTTCCACACTAATACAAGTGCAAAAGTGGTTTCCTGCACCAACACAAGTGCAAAAAGTGGTTTTTCAACACTAACACAAGTGCGAAAAGTGGTTTTTCAACAATATCACAAGTGCAAAAAGTGTTTTTTCCACACTAATACAAGTGCAAAAGTGGTTTCCTGCACCAACACAAGTGCGAAAAGTGGTTTTTCAACACTAACACAAGTGCAAAAAGTGGTTTTTCAACACTAACACAAGTGCGAAAAGTGGTTTTTCCACACTAATACAAGTGCAAAAGTGGTTTCCTGCACCAACACATGTGCGAAAAGTGGTTTTTCAACACTAACACAAGTGCAAAAAGTGGTTTTTCAACACTAACACAAGTGCGAAAAGTGGTTTTTCAACACTAACACAACTGCGAAAAGTGGTTTTCCACACTAATACAAGTGCAAAAGTGGCTTCCTGCACCAACACAAGTGTGAAAAGTGGTTTTTCAACAATAACACAAGTGCGAAATGTGGTTTTTCAACACTATCACAAGTGCAAAAAGTGTTTTCCGACACTAATACAAGTGCAAAAGTGGTTTCCTGCACCAACACAAGTGCGAAAAGTGGTTTTTCAACACAAACACAAGTGCGAAAAGTGGTTTTTCAACACTAACACAAGTGCGAAAAGTGGTTTTTCCACACTAATACAAGTGCAAAAGTGGTTTCCTGCACCAACACAAGTGCGAAAAGTGGTTTTTCAACACTAACACAAGTGCGAAAAGTGGTTTTTCAACACTAACACAAGTGCGAAAAGTGGTTTTTCCACACTAATACAAGTGCAAAAGTGGTTTCCTGCACCAACACATGTGCGAAAAGTGTTTTTTCAACACTAATACAAGTGCGAAAAGTGGTTTTTCAAGACTAACACAAGTGCGAAAAGTGTTTTTTCAACACTAACACAAGTGCGAAAAGTGGTTTTTCCACACTAATACAAGTGCAAAAGTGGTTTCCTGCACCAACACAAGTGCGAAAAGTGGTTTTTCAACACTAACACAAGTGCGAAAAGTGGTTTTTCAACACTATCACAAGTGCAAAAAGTGTTTTTTCCACACTAATACAAGTGCAAAAGTGGTTTCCAGCACCAACACAAGTGCGAAAAGTGGTTTTTCAACACTAACACAAGTGCGAAAAGTGATTTTTCAATACTAACACAAGTGCGAAAAGTGGTTTTTCCACACTAATACAAGTGCAAAAGTGGTTTCCTGCACCAACACAAGTGCGAAAAGTGGTTTTTCAACACTAACACAAGTGCGAAAAGTGGTTTTTCAACACTAACACAAGTGCGAAAAGTGTTTTTTCCACACTAATACAAGTGCAAAAGTGGTTTCCTGCACCAACACAAGTGCGAAAAGTGGTTTTTCAACACTAACACAAGTGCGATAAGTGGTTTTTCAACACTAACTCAAGTGCGAAAAGTGGTTTTTCAACACTAACACAACTGCGAAAAGTGGTTTTCCACACTAATACAAGTGCAAAAGTGGTGTCCTGCACCAACACAAGTGTTAAAAGTGGTTTTTCAACAATAACACAAGTGCGAAAAGTGGTTTTTCAACACTATCACAAGTGCAAAAAGTGTTTTTCCACACTAATACAAGTGCAAAAGTGGTTTCCTGCACCAACACAAGTGCGAAAAGTGGTTTTTCAACACAAACACAAGTGCGAAAAGTGGTTTTTCAACACTAACACAAGTGCAAAAAGTGGTTTTTCCACACTAATACAAGTGCAAAAGTGGTTTCCTGCACCAACACAAGTGCGAAAAGTGGTTTTTCAACACTAACCCAAGTGCGAAAAGTGGTTTTTCAACACTAACACAAGTGCGAAAAGTGGTTTTTCCACACTAATACAAGTGCAAAAGTGGTTTCCTGCACCAACACAAGTGCGAAAAGTGGTTTTTCAACACTAACACAAGTGCGAAAAGTGGTTTTTCAACACTAACACAAGTGCGAAAAGTGTATTTTCCACACTAATACAAGTGCAAAAGTGGTTTCCTGCACCAACACAAGTGCGAAAAGTGGTTTTTCAACACTAACACAAGTGCGAAAAGTGTTTTTTCAACACTAACACAAGTGCAAAAAGTGTTTTTTCCACACTAATGCAAGTGCAAAAGTGGTTTCCTGCACCAACACTAGTGCGAAAAGTGGTTTTTCAACACTAACACAAGTGGGAAAAGTGGTTTTTCAACACTAACACAAGTGCGAAAAGTGGTTTTTCAACACTAACACAAGTGCGAAAAGTGGTTTTTCCACACTAATACAAGTGCAAAAGTCGTTTCCTGCACCAACACAAGTTCGAAAAGTGGTTTCCTGCATCAACACAAGTACGAAAAGTGGTTTTTCATTACTATCACAAGTGCAAAAAGTGTTTATTCTACACTAATACAAGTGCAAAAAGTGTTTTTTCCACACTAATACAAGTGCGAAAAGTGGTTTTTCAACACTAACACAAGTGCAAAAAGTGGTTTTTCAACACTAACACAAGTGCGAAAAGTGGTTTTTCCACACTAATACAAGTGCAAAAGTGTTTCCTGCACCAACACAAGTGCGAAAAGTAGTTTTTCAACACTAACACAAGTGCGAAAAGTGGTTTTTCAACACTAACACAAGTGCGAAAAGTGTTTTTTCCACACTAATTCAAGTGCAAAAGTGGTTTCCTGCACCAACACAAGTGCGAAAAGTGGTTTTTCAACACTATCACAAGTGCAAAAAGTGTTTTTTCCACACTAATACAAGTGCAAAAGTGGTTTCCTGCACCAACACAAGTGCGAAAAGTGGTTTTTCAACACTAACACAAGTGCGAAAAGTGGTTTTTCAACACTAACACAAGTGTGAAAAGTGGTTTCTCAACACTAACACAAGTGCGAAAAGTGGTTTTTCCACACTAATACAAGTGCAAAAGTGGTTTCCTGCACCAACAAAAGTGCGAAATGTGGTTTTTCAACACTAACACAAGTGCGAAAAGTGGTTTTTCAACACTATCACAAGGGCAAAAAGTGTTTTTTCCACACTAATACAAGTGCAAAAGTGGTTTCCTGCACCAACACAAGTGCGAAAAGTGGTTTTTCAACACTAAAGTGCGAAAAGTGGTTTTTCAACACTAACATAAGTGCGAAAAGTGGTTTTTCCACACTAATACAAGTGCAAAAGTGGTTTCCTGCACCAACACAAGTGCGAAAAGTGGTTTTTCAACACTAACACAAGTGTGAAAAGTGGTTTTTCAACACTGGCACAAGTGCGAAAAGTGGTTTTTCCACACTAATACAAGTGCAAAAGTGGTTTCCTGCACCAACACAAGTGCGAAAAGTGGTTTTTCAACACTAACACAAGTGCGAAAAGTGGTTTTTCAACACTAACACAAGTGCGAAAAGTGGTTTTTCAACACTAACACAACTGCGAAAAGTGCTTTTTCCACACTAATACAAGTGCAAAAGTGGTTTCCTGCACCAACACAAGTGCGAAAAGTGGTTTTTCAACACTAACACAAGTGCGAAAAGTGGTTTTTCCACACTAATACAAGTGCAAAAGTGGTTTCCTGCACCAACACAAGTGTGAAAAGTGGTTTTTCAACAATAACACAAGTGCGAAAAGTGGTTTTTCAACACTATCACAAGTGCAAAAAGTGTTTTTTCCACACTAATACAAGTGCAAAAGTGGTTTCCTGCACCAACACAAGTGTGAAAAGTGGTTTTTCAACACTAACACAAGTGCGAAAAGTGGTTTTTCAACACTAACACAAGTGCGAAAAGTGGTTTTTCCACACTAATACAAGCGCAAAAGTGGGTTCCTGCACCAACACAAGTGCGAAAAGTGGTTTTTCAACAATTACACAAGTGCGAAAAGTGGTTTTTCAACAATATCACAAGTGCAAAAAGTGTTTTTTCCACACTAATACAAGTGCAAAAGTGGTTTCCTGCACCGACACAAGTGCGAAAAGTGGTTTTTCAACACTAACACAAGTGCGAAAAGTGGTTTTTCAACACTAACACAAGTGCGAAAAGTGGTTTTTCCACACGAATACAAGTGCAAAAGTGGTTTCCTGCACCAACACAAGTGCGAAAAGTAGTTTTTCAACACTAACACAAGTGCGAAAAGTGGTTTTCAACACTAACACAAGTGCGAAAAGTGTTTTTTCCACACTAATACAAGTGCAAAAGTGGTTTCCTGCACCAACACAAGTGCGAAAAGTGGTTTTTCAACACTAACACAAGTGCGAAAAGTGGTTTTTCAACACTAACACAAGTGCGAAAAGTGGTTTTTCAACACTAACACAAGTGCGAAAAGTGGTTTTTCCACACTAATACAAGTGCAAAAGTGGTTTCCTGCACCAACAAAAGTGCGAAATGTGGTTTTTCAACACTAACACAAGTGCGAAAAGTGGTTTTTCAACACTATCACAAGTGCAAAAAGTGTTTTTTCCACACTAATACAAGTGCAAAAGTGGTTTCCTGCACCAACACAAGTGCGAAAAGTGGTTTTTCAACACTAACACAAGTGTGAAAAGTGGTTTTTCAACACTAACACAAGTGCGAAAAGTGGTATTTCCACACTAATACAAGTGCAAAAGTGGTTTCCTGCACCAACACAAGTGCGAAAAGTGGTTTTTTCAACACTAACACAAGTGTGAAAAGTGGTTTTTCAACACTGGCACAAGTGCGAAAAGTGGTTTTTCCACACCAATACAAGTGCAAAAGTGGTTTCCTGCACCAACACAAGTGCGAAAAGTGGTTTTTCAACACTAACACAAGTGCGAAAAGTGGTTTATCAACACTAACACAAGTGCGAAAAGTGGTTTCCTGCACCAACACAAGTGCGAAAAGTGGTTTTTAAACACTAACACAAGTGCGAAAAGTGGTTTTTCAACACTAACACAATTGCGAAAAGTGGTTTTTCCACACTAATACAAGTGCAAAAGTGGTTTCCTGCACCAACACAAGTGCGAAAAGTGGTTTTTCAACACTAACACAAGTGCGAAAAGTGGTTTTTCAACACTAATACAAGTGCAAAAGTGGTTTCCTGCACCAACACAAGTGTGAAAAGTGGTTTTTTCAACAATAACACAAGTGCGAAAAGTGGTTTTCAACACTATCACAAGTGCAAAAAGTATTTTTTCCACACTAATACAAGTGCAAAAGTGGTTTCCTGCACCAACACAAGTGCGAAAAGTGGTTTTTCAACACTAACACAAGTGCGAAAAGTGGTTTTTCAACACTAACACAAGTGCGAAAAGTGGTTTTTTCCACACTAATACAAGTGCAAAAGTGGGTTCCTGCACCAACACAAGTGCGAAAAGTGGTTTTTCAACAATAACACAAGTGCGAAAAGTGGTTTTTCAACAATATCACAAGTGCAAAAAGTGTTTTTTTCCACACTAATACAAGTGCAAAAGTGGTTTCCTGCACCAACACAAGTGCGAAAAGTGGTTTTTCAACACTAACACAAGTGCGAAAAGTGGTTTTTCAACACTAACACAAGTGCGAAAAGTGGTTTTTCCACACGAATACAAGTGCAAAAGTGGTTTCCTGCACAACACAAGTGCGAAAAGTAGTTTTTCAACACTAACACAAGTGCGAAAAGTGGTTTTCAACACTAACACAAGTGCGAAAAGTGTTTTTTCCACACTAATACAAGTGCAAAAGTGGTTTCCTGCACCAACACAAGTGCGAAAAGTGGTTTTTCAACACTAACACAAGTGCGAAAAGTGGTTTTTCAACACTAACACAAGTGCGAAAAGTGGTTTTTCAACACTAACACAAGGGCGAAAAGTGGTTTTCCACACTAATACAAGTGCAAAAGTGGTTTCCTGCACCAACAAAAGTGCGAAATGTGGTTTTTCAACACTAACACAAGTGCGAAAAGTGGTTTTTCAACACTATCACAAGTGCAAAAAGTGTTTTTTCCACACTAATACAAGTGCAAAAGTGGTTTCCTGCACCAACACAAGTGCGAAAAGTGGTTTTTCAACACTAACACAAGTGCGAAAAGTGGTTTTTCAACACTAACACAAGTGCGAAAAGTGGTATTTCCACACTAATACAAGTGCAAAAGTGGTTTCCTGCACCAACACAAGTGCGAAAAGTGGTTTTTCAACACTAACACAAGTGTGAAAAGTGGTTTTTCAACACTGGCACAAGTGCGAAAAGTGGTTTTTCCACACTAATACAAGTGCAAAAGTGGTTTCCTGCACCAACACAAGTGCGAAAAGTGGTTTTTCAACACTAACACAAGTGCGAAAAGTGGTTTTTCAACACTAACACAAGTGCGAAAAGTGGTTTCCTGCACCAACACAAGTGCGAAAAGTGGTTTTTAAACACTAACACAAGTGCGAAAAGTGGTTTTTCAACACTAACACAATTGCGAAAAGTGGTTTTTCCACACTAATACAAGTGCAAAAGTGGGTTCCTGCACCAACACAAGTGCGAAAAGTGGTTTTTCAACAATAACACAAGTGCGAAAAGTGGTTTTTCAACAATATCACAAGTGCAAAAAAGTGTTTTTTCCACACTAATACAAGTGCAAAAGTGGTTTCCTGCACCAACACAAGTGCGAAAAGTGGTTTTTCAACACTAACACAAGTGCGAAAAGTGGTTTTTCCACACTAATACAAGTGCAAAAGTCGTTTCCTGCACCAACACAAGTGCGAAAAGTGGTTTCCTGCATCAACACAAGTACGAAAAGTGGTTTTTCATTACTATCACAAGTGCAAAAAGTGTTTTTTCTACACTAATACAAGTGCAAAAAGTGTTTTTTCCACACTAATACAAGTGCGAAAAGTGGTTTTTCAACACCAACACAAGTGCGAAAAGTGGTTTTTCAACACTAACACAAGTGCGAAAAGTGGTTTTTCCACACTAATACAAGTGCAAAAGTGGTTTCCTGCACCAACACAAGTGCGAAAAGTGGTTTTTCAACACTATCACAAGTGCAAAAAGTGTTTTTTCCACACTAATACAAGTGCAAAAGTGGTTTCCTGCACCAACACAAGTGCGAAAAGTGGTTTTTCAACACTAACACAAGTGCGAAAAGTGGTTTTTGAACACTAACACAAGTGTGAAAAGTGGTTTTTCAACACTAACACAAGTGCGAAAAGTGGTTTTTCCACACTAATACAAGTGCAAAAGTGGTTTCCTGCACCAACAAAAGTGCGAAATGTGGTTTTTCAACACTAACACAAGTGCGAAAAGTGGTTTTTCAACACTATCACAAGTGCAAAAAGTGTTTTTTCCACACTAAAATACAAGTGCAAAAGTGGTTTCCTGCACCAACACAAGTGCGAAAAGTGGTTTTTCAACACTAACACAAGTGCGAAAAGTGGTTTTTCAACACTAACACAAGTGCGAAAAGTGGTATTTCCACACTAATACAAGTGCAAAAGTGGTTTCCTGCACCAACACAAGTGCGAAAAGTGGTTTTTCAACACTAACACAAGTGTGAAAAGTGGTTTTTCAACACTGGCACAAGTGCGAAAAGTGGTTTTTCCACACTAATACAAGTGCAAAAGTGGTTTCCTGCACCAACACAAGTGCGAAAAGTGGTTTTTCAACACTAACACAAGTGCGAAAAGTGGTTTTTCAACACTAACACAAGTGCGAAAAGTGGTTTCCTGCACCAACACAAGTGCGAAAAGTGGTTTTTAAACACTAACACAAGTGCGAAAAGTGGTTTTTCAACACTAACACAATTGCGAAAAGTGGTTTTTCCACACTAATACAAGTGCAAAAGTGGGTTCCTGCACCAACACAAGTGCGAAAAGTGGTTTTTCAACAATAACACAAGTGCGAAAAGTGGTTTTTCAACAATATCACAAGTGCAAAAAGTGTTTTTTCCACACTAATACAAGTGCAAAAGTGGTTTCCTGCACCAACACAAGTGCGAAAAGTGGTTTTTCAACACTAACACAAGTGCGAAAAGTGGTTTTTCCACACTAATACAAGTGCAAAAGTCGTTTCCTGCACCAACACAAGTGCGAAAAGTGGTTTCCTGCATCAACACAAGTACGAAAAGTGGTTTTTCATTACTATCACAAGTGCAAAAAGTGTTTATTCTACACTAATACAAGTGCAAAAAGTGTTTTTTCCACACTAATACAAGTGCGAAAAGTGGTTTTTCAACACCAACACAAGTGCGAAAAGTGGTTTTTCAACACTAACACAAGTGCGAAAAGTGGTTTTTCCACACTAATACAAGTGCAAAAGTGGTTTCCTGCACCAACACAAGTGCGAAAAGTGGTTTTTCAACACTATCACAAGTGCAAAAAGTGTTTTTTCCACACTAATACAAGTGCAAAAGTGGTTTCCTGCACCAACACAAGTGCGAAAAGTGGTTTTTCAACACTAACACAAGTGCGAAAAGTGGTTTTTCAACACTAACACAAGTGTGAAAAGTGGTTTTTCAACACTAACACAAGTGCGAAAAGTGGTTTTTCCACACTAATACAAGTGCAAAAGTGGTTTCCTGCACCAACAAAAGTGCGAAATGTGGTTTTTCAACACTAACACAAGTGCGAAAAGTGGTTTTTCAACACTATCACAAGTGCAAAAAGTGTTTTTTCCACACTAATACAAGTGCAAAAGTGGTTTCCTGCACCAACACAAGTGCGAAAAGTGGTTTTTCAACACTAACACAAGTGCGAAAAGTGGTTTTTCAACACTAACACAAGTGCGAAAAGTGGTTTTTCCACACTAATACAAGTGCAAAAGTGGTTTCCTGCACCAACACAAGTGCGAAAAGTGGTTTTTCAACACTAACACAAGTGTGAAAAGTGGTTTTTCAACACTGGCACAAGTGCGAAAAGTGGTTTTTCCACACTAATACAAGTGCAAAAGTGGTTTCCTGCACCAACACAAGTGCGAAAAGTGGCTTTTCAACACTAACACAAGTGCGAAAAGTGGTTTTTCAACACTAACACAAGTGCGAAAAGTGGTTTTTCAACACTAACACAACTGCAAAAAGTGGTTTTCCACACTAATACAAGTGCAAAAGTGGTTTCCTGCACCAACACAAGTGCAAAAAGTGGTTTTTCAACACTAACACAAGTGCGAAAAGTGGTTTTTCCACACTAATACAAGTGCAAAAGTGGTTTCCTGCACCAACACAAGTGTGAAAAGTGGTTTTTCAACAATAACACAAGTGCGAAAAGTGGTTTTTCAACACTATCACAAGTGCAAAAAGTGTTTTTTCCACACTAATACAAGTGCAAAAGTGGTTTCCTGCACCAACACAAGTGCGAAAAGTTGTTTTTCAACACTAACACAAGTGCGAAAAGTGGTTTTTCAACACTAACACAAGTGCGAAAAGTGGTTTTTCCACACTAATACAAGTGCAAAAGTGGGTTCCTGCACCAACACAAGTGCGAAAAGTGGTTTTTCAACAATAACACAAGTGCGAAAAGTGGTTTTTCAACAATATCACAAGTGCAAAAAGTGTTTTTTCCACACTAATACAAGTGCAAAAGTGGTTTCCTGCACCAACACAAGTGACAAAAGTGGTTTTTCAACACTAACACAAGTGCGAAAAGTGGTTTTTCAACACTAACACAAGTGCGAAAAGTGGTTTTTCCACACGAATACAAGTGCAAAAGTGGTTTCCTGCACCAACACAAGTGCGAAAAGTAGTTTTTCAACACTAACACAAGTGCGAAAAGTGGTTTTCAACACTAACACAAGTGCGAAAAGTGTTTTTTCCACACTAATACAAGTGCAAAAGTGGTTTCCTGCACCAACACAAGTGCGAAAAGTGGTTTTTCAACACTAACACAAGTGCGAAAAGTGGTTTTTCAACACTAACACAAGTGCGAAAAGTGGTTTTTCAACACTAACACAAGTGCGAAAAGTGGTTTTTCCACACTAATACAAGTGCAAAAGTGGTTTCCTGCACCAACAAAAGTGCGAAATGTGGTTTTTCAACACTAACACAAGTGCGAAAAGTGGTTTTTCAACACTATCACAAGTGCAAAAAGTGTTTTTTCCACACTAATACAAGTGCAAAAATGGTTTCCTGCACCAACACAAGTGCGAAAAGTGGTTTTTCAACACTAACACAAGTGCGAAAAGTGGTTTTTCAACACTAACACAAGTGCGAAAAGTGGTATTTCCACACTAATACAAGTGCAAAAGTGGTTTCCTGCACCAACACAAGTGCGAAAAGTGGTTTTTCAACACTAACACAAGTGTGAAAAGTGGTTTTTCAACACTGGCACAAGTGCGAAAAGTGGTTTTTCCACACTAATACAAGTGCAAAAGTGGTTTCCTGCACCAACACAAGTGCGAAAAGTGGTTTTTCAACACTAACACAAGTGCGAAAAGTGGTTTTTCAACACTAACACAAGTGCGAAAAGTGGTTTCCTGCACCAACACAAGTGCGAAAAGTGGTTTTTAAACACTAACACAAGTGCGAAAAGTGGTTTTTCAACACTAACACAATTGCGAAAAGTGGTTTTCCACACTAATACAAGTGCAAAAGTGGGTTCCTGCACCAACACAAGTGCGAAAAGTGGTTTTTCAACAATAACACAAGTGCGAAAAGTGGTTTTTCAACAATATCACAAGTGCAAAAAGTGTTTTTTCCACACTAATACAAGTGCAAAAGTGGTTTCCTGCACCAACACAAGTGCGAAAAGTGGTTTTTCAACACTAACACAAGTGCGAAAAGTGGTTTTTCAACACTAACACAAGTGCGAAAAGTGGTTTTTCCACACTAATACAAGTGCAAAAGTGGTTTCCTGCACCAACACATGTGCGAAAAGTGGTTTTTCAACACTAACACAAGTGCAAAAAGTGGTTTTTCAACACTAACACAAGTGCGAAAAGTGGTTTTTCAACACTAACACAACTGCGAAAAGTGGTTTTCCACACTAATACAAGTGCAAAAGTGGCTTCCTGCACCAACACAAGTGTGAAAAGTGGTTTTTCAACAATAACACAAGTGCGAAAAGTGGTTTTTCAACACTATCACAAGTGCAAAAAGTGTTTTCCGACACTAATACAAGTGCAAAAGTGGTTTCCTGCACCAACACAAGTGCGAAAAGTGGTTTTTCAACACAAACACAAGTGCGAAAAGTGGTTTTTCAACACTAACACAAGTGCGAAAAGTGGTTTTTCCACACTAATACAAGTGCAAAAGTGGTTTCCTGCACCAACAAAAGTGCGAAATGTGGTTTTTCAACACTAACACAAGTGCGAAAAGTGGTTTTTCAACACTATCACAAGTGCAAAAAGTGTTTTTTCCACACTAATACAAGTGCAAAAATGGTTTCCTGCACCAACACAAGTGCGAAAAGTGGTTTTTCAACACTAACACAAGTGCGAAAAGTGGTTTTTCAACACTAACACAAGTGCGAAAAGTGGTATTTCCACACTAATACAAGTGCAAAAGTGGTTTCCTGCACCAACACAAGTGCGAAAAGTGGTTTTTCAACACTAACACAAGTGTGAAAAGTGGTTTTTCAACACTGGCACAAGTGCGAAAAGTGGTTTTTCCACACTAATACAAGTGCAAAAGTGGTTTCCTGCACCAACACAAGTGCGAAAAGTGGTTTTTCAACACTAACACAAGTGCGAAAAGTGGTTTTTCAACACTAACACAAGTGCGAAAAGTGGTTTCCTGCACCAACACAAGTGCGAAAAGTGGTTTTTAAACACTAACACAAGTGCGAAAAGTGGTTTTTCAACACTAACACAATTGCGAAAAGTGGTTTTTCCACACTAATACAAGTGCAAAAGTGGGTTCCTGCACCAACACAAGTGCGAAAAGTGGTTTTTCAACAATAACACAAGTGCGAAAAGTGGTTTTTCAACAATATCACAAGTGTAAAAAGTGTTTTTTCCACACTAATACAAGTGCAAAAGTGGTTTCCTGCACCAACACAAGTGCGAAAAGTGGTTTTTCAACACTAACACAAGTGCGAAAAGTGGTTTTTCAACACTAACACAAGTGCGAAAAGTGGTTTTTCCACACTAATACAAGTGCAAAAGTGGTTTCCTGCACCAACACATGTGCGAAAAGTGGTTTTTCAACACTAACACAAGTGCAAAAAGTGGTTTTTCAACACTAACACAAGTGCGAAAAGTGGTTTTTCAACACTAACACAACTGCGAAAAGTGGTTTTCCACACTAATACAAGTGCAAAAGTGGCTTCCTGCACCAACACAAGTGTGAAAAGTGGTTTTTCAACAATAACACAAGTGCGAAAAGTGGTTTTTCAACACTATCACAAGTGCAAAAAGTGTTTTCCGACACTAATACAAGTGCAAAAGTGGTTTCCTGCACCAACACAAGTGCGAAAAGTGGTTTTTCAACACAAACACAAGTGCGAAAAGTGGTTTTTCAACACTAACACAAGTGCGAAAAGTGGTTTTTCCACACTAATACAAGTGCAAAAGTGGTTTCCTGCACCAACACAAGTGCGAAAAGTGGTTTTTCAACACTAACACAAGTGCGAAAAGTGGTTTTTCAACACTAACACAAGTGCGAAAAGTGGTTTTTCCACACTAATACAAGTGCAAAAGTGGTTTCCTGCACCAACACATGTGCGAAAAGTGTTTTTTCAACACTAACACAAGTGCGAAAAGTGGTTTTCAACACTAACACAAGTGCGAAAAGTGTTTTTTCCACACTAATACAAGTGCAAAAGTGGTTTCCTGCACCAACACAAGTGCGAAAAGTGGTTTTTCAACACTAACACAAGTGCGAAAAGTGGTTTTTCAACACTAACACAAGTGCGAAAAGTGGTTTTTCAACACTAACACAAGTGCGAAAAGTGGTTTTTCCACACTAATACAAGTGCAAAAGTGGTTTCCTGCACCAACAAAAGTGCGAAATGTGGTTTTTCAACACTAACACAAGTGCGAAAAGTGGTTTTTCAACACTATCACAAGTGCAAAAAGTGTTTTTTCCACACTAATACAAGTGCAAAAGTGGTTTCCTGCACCAACACAAGTGCGAAAAGTGGTTTTTCAACACTAACACAAGTGCGAAAAGTGGTTTTTCAACACTAACACAAGTGCGAAAAGTGGTATTTCCACACTAATACAAGTGCAAAAGTGGTTTCCTGCACCAACAAAAGTGCGAAATGTGGTTTTTCAACACTAACACAAGTGCGAAAAGTGGTTTTTCAACACTATCACAAGTGCAAAAAGTGTTTTTTCCACACTAATACAAGTGCAAAAATGGTTTCCTGCACCAACACAAGTGCGAAAAGTGGTTTTTCAACACTAACACAAGTGCGAAAAGTGGTTTTTCAACACTAACACAAGTGCGAAAAGTGGTATTTCCACACTAATACAAGTGCAAAAGTGGTTTCCTGCACCAACACAAGTGCGAAAAGTGGTTTTTCAACACTAACACAAGTGTGAAAAGTGGTTTTTCAACACTGGCACAAGTGCGAAAAGTGGTTTTTCCACACTAATACAAGTGCAAAAGTGGTTTCCTGCACCAACACAAGTGCGAAAAGTGGTTTTTCAACACTAACACAAGTGCGAAAAGTGGTTTTTCAACACTAACACAAGTGCGAAAAGTGGTTTCCTGCACCAACACAAGTGCGAAAAGTGGTTTTTAAACACTAACACAAGTGCGAAAAGTGGTTTTTCAACACTAACACAATTGCGAAAAGTGGTTTTTCCACACTAATACAAGTGCAAAAGTGGGTTCCTGCACCAACACAAGTGCGAAAAGTGGTTTTTCAACAATAACACAAGTGCGAAAAGTGGTTTTTCAACAATATCACAAGTGTAAAAAGTGTTTTTTCCACACTAATACAAGTGCAAAAGTGGTTTCCTGCACCAACACAAGTGCGAAAAGTGGTTTTTCAACACTAACACAAGTGCGAAAAGTGGTTTTTCAACACTAACACAAGTGCGAAAAGTGGTTTTTCCACACTAATACAAGTGCAAAAGTGGTTTCCTGCACCAACACATGTGCGAAAAGTGGTTTTTCAACACTAACACAAGTGCAAAAAGTGGTTTTTCAACACTAACACAAGTGCGAAAAGTGGTTTTTCAACACTAACACAACTGCGAAAAGTGGTTTTCCACACTAATACAAGTGCAAAAGTGGCTTCCTGCACCAACACAAGTGTGAAAAGTGGTTTTTCAACAATAACACAAGTGCGAAAAGTGGTTTTTCAACACTATCACAAGTGCAAAAAGTGTTTTCCGACACTAATACAAGTGCAAAAGTGGTTTCCTGCACCAACACAAGTGCGAAAAGTGGTTTTTCAACACAAACACAAGTGCGAAAAGTGGTTTTTCAACACTAACACAAGTGCGAAAAGTGGTTTTTCCACACTAATACAAGTGCAAAAGTGGTTTCCTGCACCAACACAAGTGCGAAAAGTGGTTTTTCAACACTAACACAAGTGCGAAAAGTGGTTTTTCAACACTAACACAAGTGCGAAAAGTGGTTTTTCCACACTAATACAAGTGCAAAAGTGGTTTCCTGCACCAACACATGTGCGAAAAGTGTTTTTTCAACACTAACACAAGTGCGAAAAGTGGTTTTCAACACTAACACAAGTGCGAAAAGTGTTTTTTCCACACTAATACAAGTGCAAAAGTGGTTTCCTGCACCAACACAAGTGCGAAAAGTGGTTTTTCAACACTAACACAAGTGCGAAAAGTGGTTTTTCAACACTAACACAAGTGCGAAAAGTGGTTTTTCAACACTAACACAAGTGCGAAAAGTGGTTTTTCCACACTAATACAAGTGCAAAAGTGGTTTCCTGCACCAACAAAAGTGCGAAATGTGGTTTTTCAACACTAACACAAGTGCGAAAAGTGGTTTTTCAACACTATCACAAGTGCAAAAAGTGTTTTTTCCACACTAATACAAGTGCAAAAGTGGTTTCCTGCACCAACACAAGTGCGAAAAGTGGTTTTTCAACACTAACACAAGTGCGAAAAGTGGTTTTTCAACACTAACACAAGTGCGAAAAGTGGTATTTCCACACTAATACAAGTGCAAAAGTGGTTTCCTGCACCAACACAAGTGCGAAAAGTGGTTTTTCAACACTAACACAAGTGTGAAAAGTGGTTTTTCAACACTGGCACAAGTGCGAAAAGTGGTTTTTCCACACTAATACAAGTGCAAAAGTGGTTTCCTGCACCAACACAAGTGCGAAAAGTGGTTTTTCAACACTAACACAAGTGCGAAAAGTGGTTTTTCAACACTAACACAAGTGCGAAAAGTGGTTTTTCCACACTAATACAAGTGCAAAAGTGGGTTCCTGCACCAACACAAGTGCGAAAAGTGGTTTTTCAACAATAACACAAGTGCGAAAAGTGGTTTTTCAACAATATCACAAGTGCAAAAAGTGTTTTTTCCACACTAATACAAGTGCAAAAGTGGTTTCCTGCACCAACACAAGTGACAAAAGTGGTTTTTCAACACTAACACAAGTGCGAAAAGTGGTTTTTCAACACTAACACAAGTGCGAAAAGTGGTTTTTCCACACGAATACAAGTGCAAAAGTGGTTTCCTGCACCAACACAAGTGCGAAAAGTAGTTTTTCAACACTAACACAAGTGCGAAAAGTGGTTTTCAACACTAACACAAGTGCGAAAAGTGTTTTTTCCACACTAATACAAGTGCAAAAGTGGTTTCCTGCACCAACACAAGTGCGAAAAGTGGTTTTTCAACACTAACACAAGTGCGAAAAGTGGTTTTTCAACACTAACACAAGTGCGAAAAGTGGTTTTTCAACACTAACACAAGTGCGAAAAGTGGTTTTTCCACACTAATACAAGTGCAAAAGTGGTTTCCTGCACCAACAAAAGTGCGAAATGTGGTTTTTCAACACTAACACAAGTGCGAAAAGTGGTTTTTCAACACTATCACAAGTGCAAAAAGTGTTTTTTCCACACTAATACAAGTGCAAAAATGGTTTCCTGCACCAACACAAGTGCGAAAAGTGGTTTTTCAACACTAACACAAGTGCGAAAAGTGGTTTTTCAACACTAACACAAGTGCGAAAAGTGGTATTTCCACACTAATACAAGTGCAAAAGTGGTTTCCTGCACCAACACAAGTGCGAAAAGTGGTTTTTCAACACTAACACAAGTGTGAAAAGTGGTTTTTCAACACTGGCACAAGTGCGAAAAGTGGTTTTTCCACACTAATACAAGTGCAAAAGTGGTTTCCTGCACCAACACAAGTGCGAAAAGTGGTTTTTCAACACTAACACAAGTGCGAAAAGTGGTTTTTCAACACTAACACAAGTGCGAAAAGTGGTTTCCTGCACCAACACAAGTGCGAAAAGTGGTTTTTAAACACTAACACAAGTGCGAAAAGTGGTTTTTCAACACTAACACAATTGCGAAAAGTGGTTTTCCACACTAATACAAGTGCAAAAGTGGGTTCCTGCACCAACACAAGTGCGAAAAGTGGTTTTTCAACAATAACACAAGTGCGAAAAGTGGTTTTTCAACAATATCACAAGTGCAAAAAGTGTTTTTTCCACACTAATACAAGTGCAAAAGTGGTTTCCTGCACCAACACAAGTGCGAAAAGTGGTTTTTCAACACTAACACAAGTGCGAAAAGTGGTTTTTCAACACTAACACAAGTGCGAAAAGTGGTTTTTCCACACTAATACAAGTGCAAAAGTGGTTTCCTGCACCAACACATGTGCGAAAAGTGGTTTTTCAACACTAACACAAGTGCAAAAAGTGGTTTTTCAACACTAACACAAGTGCGAAAAGTGGTTTTTCAACACTAACACAACTGCGAAAAGTGGTTTTCCACACTAATACAAGTGCAAAAGTGGCTTCCTGCACCAACACAAGTGTGAAAAGTGGTTTTTCAACAATAACACAAGTGCGAAAAGTGGTTTTTCAACACTATCACAAGTGCAAAAAGTGTTTTCCGACACTAATACAAGTGCAAAAGTGGTTTCCTGCACCAACACAAGTGCGAAAAGTGGTTTTTCAACACAAACACAAGTGCGAAAAGTGGTTTTTCAACACTAACACAAGTGCGAAAAGTGGTTTTTCCACACTAATACAAGTGCAAAAGTGGTTTCCTGCACCAACAAAAGTGCGAAATGTGGTTTTTCAACACTAACACAAGTGCGAAAAGTGGTTTTTCAACACTATCACAAGTGCAAAAAGTGTTTTTTCCACACTAATACAAGTGCAAAAATGGTTTCCTGCACCAACACAAGTGCGAAAAGTGGTTTTTCAACACTAACACAAGTGCGAAAAGTGGTTTTTCAACACTAACACAAGTGCGAAAAGTGGTATTTCCACACTAATACAAGTGCAAAAGTGGTTTCCTGCACCAACACAAGTGCGAAAAGTGGTTTTTCAACACTAACACAAGTGTGAAAAGTGGTTTTTCAACACTGGCACAAGTGCGAAAAGTGGTTTTTCCACACTAATACAAGTGCAAAAGTGGTTTCCTGCACCAACACAAGTGCGAAAAGTGGTTTTTCAACACTAACACAAGTGCGAAAAGTGGTTTTTCAACACTAACACAAGTGCGAAAAGTGGTTTCCTGCACCAACACAAGTGCGAAAAGTGGTTTTTAAACACTAACACAAGTGCGAAAAGTGGTTTTTCAACACTAACACAATTGCGAAAAGTGGTTTTTCCACACTAATACAAGTGCAAAAGTGGGTTCCTGCACCAACACAAGTGCGAAAAGTGGTTTTTCAACAATAACACAAGTGCGAAAAGTGGTTTTTCAACAATATCACAAGTGTAAAAAGTGTTTTTTCCACACTAATACAAGTGCAAAAGTGGTTTCCTGCACCAACACAAGTGCGAAAAGTGGTTTTTCAACACTAACACAAGTGCGAAAAGTGGTTTTTCAACACTAACACAAGTGCGAAAAGTGGTTTTTCCACACTAATACAAGTGCAAAAGTGGTTTCCTGCACCAACACATGTGCGAAAAGTGGTTTTTCAACACTAACACAAGTGCAAAAAGTGGTTTTTCAACACTAACACAAGTGCGAAAAGTGGTTTTTCAACACTAACACAACTGCGAAAAGTGGTTTTCCACACTAATACAAGTGCAAAAGTGGCTTCCTGCACCAACACAAGTGTGAAAAGTGGTTTTTCAACAATAACACAAGTGCGAAAAGTGGTTTTTCAACACTATCACAAGTGCAAAAAGTGTTTTCCGACACTAATACAAGTGCAAAAGTGGTTTCCTGCACCAACACAAGTGCGAAAAGTGGTTTTTCAACACAAACACAAGTGCGAAAAGTGGTTTTTCAACACTAACACAAGTGCGAAAAGTGGTTTTTCCACACTAATACAAGTGCAAAAGTGGTTTCCTGCACCAACACAAGTGCGAAAAGTGGTTTTTCAACACTAACACAAGTGCGAAAAGTGGTTTTTCAACACTAACACAAGTGCGAAAAGTGGTTTTTCCACACTAATACAAGTGCAAAAGTGGTTTCCTGCACCAACACATGTGCGAAAAGTGTTTTTTCAACACTAACACAAGTGCGAAAAGTGGTTTTCAACACTAACACAAGTGCGAAAAGTGTTTTTTCCACACTAATACAAGTGCAAAAGTGGTTTCCTGCACCAACACAAGTGCGAAAAGTGGTTTTTCAACACTAACACAAGTGCGAAAAGTGGTTTTTCAACACTAACACAAGTGCGAAAAGTGGTTTTTCAACACTAACACAAGTGCGAAAAGTGGTTTTTCCACACTAATACAAGTGCAAAAGTGGTTTCCTGCACCAACAAAAGTGCGAAATGTGGTTTTTCAACACTAACACAAGTGCGAAAAGTGGTTTTTCAACACTATCACAAGTGCAAAAAGTGTTTTTTCCACACTAATACAAGTGCAAAAGTGGTTTCCTGCACCAACACAAGTGCGAAAAGTGGTTTTTCAACACTAACACAAGTGCGAAAAGTGGTTTTTCAACACTAACACAAGTGCGAAAAGTGGTATTTCCACACTAATACAAGTGCAAAAGTGGTTTCCTGCACCAACAAAAGTGCGAAATGTGGTTTTTCAACACTAACACAAGTGCGAAAAGTGGTTTTTCAACACTATCACAAGTGCAAAAAGTGTTTTTTCCACACTAATACAAGTGCAAAAATGGTTTCCTGCACCAACACAAGTGCGAAAAGTGGTTTTTCAACACTAACACAAGTGCGAAAAGTGGTTTTTCAACACTAACACAAGTGCGAAAAGTGGTATTTCCACACTAATACAAGTGCAAAAGTGGTTTCCTGCACCAACACAAGTGCGAAAAGTGGTTTTTCAACACTAACACAAGTGTGAAAAGTGGTTTTTCAACACTGGCACAAGTGCGAAAAGTGGTTTTTCCACACTAATACAAGTGCAAAAGTGGTTTCCTGCACCAACACAAGTGCGAAAAGTGGTTTTTCAACACTAACACAAGTGCGAAAAGTGGTTTTTCAACACTAACACAAGTGCGAAAAGTGGTTTCCTGCACCAACACAAGTGCGAAAAGTGGTTTTTAAACACTAACACAAGTGCGAAAAGTGGTTTTTCAACACTAACACAATTGCGAAAAGTGGTTTTTCCACACTAATACAAGTGCAAAAGTGGGTTCCTGCACCAACACAAGTGCGAAAAGTGGTTTTTCAACAATAACACAAGTGCGAAAAGTGGTTTTTCAACAATATCACAAGTGTAAAAAGTGTTTTTTCCACACTAATACAAGTGCAAAAGTGGTTTCCTGCACCAACACAAGTGCGAAAAGTGGTTTTTCAACACTAACACAAGTGCGAAAAGTGGTTTTTCAACACTAACACAAGTGCGAAAAGTGGTTTTTCCACACTAATACAAGTGCAAAAGTGGTTTCCTGCACCAACACATGTGCGAAAAGTGGTTTTTCAACACTAACACAAGTGCAAAAAGTGGTTTTTCAACACTAACACAAGTGCGAAAAGTGGTTTTTCAACACTAACACAACTGCGAAAAGTGGTTTTCCACACTAATACAAGTGCAAAAGTGGCTTCCTGCACCAACACAAGTGTGAAAAGTGGTTTTTCAACAATAACACAAGTGCGAAAAGTGGTTTTTCAACACTATCACAAGTGCAAAAAGTGTTTTCCGACACTAATACAAGTGCAAAAGTGGTTTCCTGCACCAACACAAGTGCGAAAAGTGGTTTTTCAACACAAACACAAGTGCGAAAAGTGGTTTTTCAACACTAACACAAGTGCGAAAAGTGGTTTTTCCACACTAATACAAGTGCAAAAGTGGTTTCCTGCACCAACACAAGTGCGAAAAGTGGTTTTTCAACACTAACACAAGTGCGAAAAGTGGTTTTTCAACACTAACACAAGTGCGAAAAGTGGTTTTTCCACACTAATACAAGTGCAAAAGTGGTTTCCTGCACCAACACATGTGCGAAAAGTGTTTTTTCAACACTAACACAAGTGCGAAAAGTGGTTTTCAACACTAACACAAGTGCGAAAAGTGTTTTTTCCACACTAATACAAGTGCAAAAGTGGTTTCCTGCACCAACACAAGTGCGAAAAGTGGTTTTTCAACACTAACACAAGTGCGAAAAGTGGTTTTTCAACACTAACACAAGTGCGAAAAGTGGTTTTTCAACACTAACACAAGTGCGAAAAGTGGTTTTTCCACACTAATACAAGTGCAAAAGTGGTTTCCTGCACCAACAAAAGTGCGAAATGTGGTTTTTCAACACTAACACAAGTGCGAAAAGTGGTTTTTCAACACTATCACAAGTGCAAAAAGTGTTTTTTCCACACTAATACAAGTGCAAAAGTGGTTTCCTGCACCAACACAAGTGCGAAAAGTGGTTTTTCAACACTAACACAAGTGCGAAAAGTGGTTTTTCAACACTAACACAAGTGCGAAAAGTGGTATTTCCACACTAATACAAGTGCAAAAGTGGTTTCCTGCACCAACACAAGTGCGAAAAGTGGTTTTTCAACACTAACACAAGTGTGAAAAGTGGTTTTTCAACACTGGCACAAGTGCGAAAAGTGGTTTTTCCACACTAATACAAGTGCAAAAGTGGTTTCCTGCACCAACACAAGTGCGAAAAGTGGTTTTTCAACACTAACACAAGTGCGAAAAGTGGTTTTTCAACACTAACACAAGTGCGAAAAGTGGTTTCCTGCACCAACACAAGTGCGAAAAGTGGTTTTTAAACACTAACACAAGTGCGAAAAGTGGTTTTTCAACACTAACACAATTGCGAAAAGTGGTTTTTCCACACTAATACAAGTGCAAAAGTGGGTTCCTGCACCAACACAAGTGCGAAAAGTGGTTTTTCAACAATAACACAAGTGCGAAAAGTGGTTTTTCCACACTAATACAAGTGCAAAAGTGGTTTCCTGCACCAACACAAGTGTGAAAAGTGGTTTTTCAACAATAACACAAGTGCGAAAAGTGGTTTTTCAACACTATCACAAGTGCAAAAAGTGTTTTTTCCACACTAATACAAGTGCAAAAGTGGTTTCCTGCACCAACACAAGTGCGAAAAGTGGTTTTTCAACACTAACACAAGTGCGAAAAGTGGTTTTTCAACACTAACACAAGTGCGAAAAGTGGTTTTTCCACACTAATACAAGTGCAAAAGTGGGTTCCTGCACCAACACAAGTGCGAAAAGTGGTTTTTCAACAATAACACAAGTGCGAAAAGTGGTTTTTCAACAATATCACAAGTGCAAAAAGTGTTTTTTTCCACACTAATACAAGTGCAAAAGTGGTTTCCTGCACCAACACAAGTGCGAAAAGTGGTTTTTCAACACTAACACAAGTGCGAAAAGTGGTTTTTCAACACTAACACAAGTGCGAAAAGTGGTTTTTCCACACGAATACAAGTGCAAAAGTGGTTTCCTGCACCAACACAAGTGCGAAAAGTAGTTTTTCAACACTAACACAAGTGCGAAAAGTGGTTTTCAACACTAACACAAGTGCGAAAAGTGTTTTTTCCACACTAATACAAGTGCAAAAGTGGTTTCCTGCACCAACACAAGTGCGAAAAGTGGTTTTTCAACACTAACACAAGTGCGAAAAGTGGTTTTTCAACACTAACACAAGTGCGAAAAGTGGTTTTTCAACACTAACACAAGGGCGAAAAGTGGTTTTCCACACTAATACAAGTGCAAAAGTGGTTTCCTGCACCAACAAAAGTGCGAAATGTGGTTTTTCAACACTAACACAAGTGCGAAAAGTGGTTTTTCAACACTATCACAAGTGCAAAAAGTGTTTTTTCCACACTAATACAAGTGCAAAAGTGGTTTCCTGCACCAACACAAGTGCGAAAAGTGGTTTTTCAACACTAACACAAGTGCGAAAAGTGGTTTTTCAACACTAACACAAGTGCGAAAAGTGGTATTTCCACACTAATACAAGTGCAAAAGTGGTTTCCTGCACCAACACAAGTGCGAAAAGTGGTTTTTCAACACTAACACAAGTGTGAAAAGTGGTTTTTCAACACTGGCACAAGTGCGAAAAGTGGTTTTTCCACACTAATACAAGTGCAAAAGTGGTTTCCTGCACCAACACAAGTGCGAAAAGTGGTTTTTCAACACTAACACAAGTGCGAAAAGTGGTTTTTCAACACTAACACAAGTGCGAAAAGTGGTTTCCTGCACCAACACAAGTGCGAAAAGTGGTTTTTAAACACTAACACAAGTGCGAAAAGTGGTTTTTCAACACTAACACAATTGCGAAAAGTGGTTTTTCCACACTAATACAAGTGCAAAAGTGGGTTCCTGCACCAACACAAGTGCGAAAAGTGGTTTTTCAACAATAACACAAGTGCGAAAAGTGGTTTTTCAACAATATCACAAGTGCAAAAAGTGTTTTTTCCACACTAATACAAGTGCAAAAGTGGTTTCCTGCACCAACACAAGTGCGAAAAGTGGTTTTTCAACACTAACACAAGTGCGAAAAGTGGTTTTTCCACACTAATACAAGTGCAAAAGTCGTTTCCTGCACCAACACAAGTGCGAAAAGTGGTTTCCTGCATCAACACAAGTACGAAAAGTGGTTTTTCATTACTATCACAAGTGCAAAAAGTGTTTATTCTACACTAATACAAGTGCAAAAAGTGTTTTTTCCACACTAATACAAGTGCGAAAAGTGGTTTTTCAACACCAACACAAGTGCGAAAAGTGGTTTTTCAACACTAACACAAGTGCGAAAAGTGGTTTTTCCACACTAATACAAGTGCAAAAGTGGTTTCCTGCACCAACACAAGTGCGAAAAGTGGTTTTTCAACACTATCACAAGTGCAAAAAGTGTTTTTTCCACACTAATACAAGTGCAAAAGTGGTTTCCTGCACCAACACAAGTGCGAAAAGTGGTTTTTCAACACTAACACAAGTGCGAAAAGTGGTTTTTCAACACTAACACAAGTGTGAAAAGTGGTTTTTCAACACTAACACAAGTGCGAAAAGTGGTTTTTCCACACTAATACAAGTGCAAAAGTGGTTTCCTGCACCAACAAAAGTGCGAAATGTGGTTTTTCAACACTAACACAAGTGCGAAAAGTGGTTTTTCAACACTATCACAAGTGCAAAAAGTGTTTTTTCCACACTAATACAAGTGCAAAAGTGGTTTCCTGCACCAACACAAGTGCGAAAAGTGGTTTTTCAACACTAACACAAGTGCGAAAAGTGTTTTTTCAACACTAACACAAGTGCGAAAAGTGGTTTTTCCACAATAATACAAGTGCAAAAGTGGTTTCCTGCACCAACACAAGTGCGAAAAGTGGTTTTTCAACACTAACACAAGTGTGAAAAGTGGTTTTTCAACACTGGCACAAGTGCGAAAAGTGGTTTTTCCACACTAATACAAGTGCAAAAGTGGTTTCCTGCACCAACACAAGTGCGAAAAGTGGTTTTTCAACACTAACACAAGTGCGAAAAGTGGTTTTTCAACACTAACACAAGTGCGAAAAGTGGTTTTTCAACACTAACACAACTGCAAAAAGTGGTTTTTCCACACTAATACAAGTGCAAAAGTGGTTTCCTGCACCAACACAAGTGCAAAAAGTGGTTTTTCAACACTAACACAAGTGCGAAAAGTGGTTTTTCCACACTAATACAAGTGCAAAAGTGGTTTCCTGCACCAACACAAGTGTGAAAAGTGGTTTTTCAACAATAACACAAGTGCGAAAAGTGGTTTTTCAACACTAACACAAGTGCGAAAAGTGGTTTTTCCACACTAATACAAGTGCAAAAGTGGGTTCCTGCACCAACACAAGTGCGAAAAGTGGTTTTTCAACAATAACACAAGTGCGAAAAGTGGTTTTTCAACAATATCACAAGTGCAAAAAGTGTTTTTTCCACACTAATACAAGTGCAAAAGTGGTTTCCTGCACCAACAAAAGTGCGAAATGTGGTTTTTCAACACTAACACAAGTGCGAAAAGTGGTTTTTCAACACTATCACAAGTGCAAAAAGGGTTTTTTCCACACTAATACAAGTGCAAAAATGGTTTCCTGCACCAACACAAGTGCGAAAAGTGGTTTTTCAACACTAACACAAGTGCGAAAAGTGGTTTTTCAACACTAACACAAGTGCGAAAAGTGGTATTTCCACACTAATACAAGTGCAAAAGTGGTTTCCTGCACCAACACAAGTGCGAAAAGTGGTTTTTCAACACTAACACAAGTGTGAAAAGTGGTTTTTCAACACTGGCACAAGTGCGAAAAGTGGTTTTTCCACACTAATACAAGTGCAAAAGTGGTTTCCTGCACCAACACAAGTGCGAAAAGTGGTTTTTCAACACTAACACAAGTGCGAAAAGTGGTTTTTCAACACTAACACAAGTGTGAAAAGTGGTTTCCTGCACCAACACAAGTGCGAAAAGTGGTTTTTAAACACTAACACAAGTGCGAAAAGTGGTTTTTCAACACTAACACAATTGCGAAAAGTGGTTTTTCCACACTAATACAAGTGCAAAAGTGGGTTCCTGCACCAACACAAGTGCGAAAAGTGGTTTTTCAACAATAACACAAGTGCGAAAAGTGGTTTTTCAACAATATCACAAGTGCAAAAAGTGTTTTTTCCACACTAATACAAGTGCAAAAGTGGTTTCCTGCACCAACACAAGTGCGAAAAGTGGTTTTTCAACACTAACACAAGTGCGAAAAGTGGTTTTTCAACACTAACACAAGTGCGAAAAGTGGTTTTTCCACACTAATACAAGTGCAAAAGTGGTTTCCTGCACCAACACATGTGCGAAAAGTGGTTTTTCAACACTAACACAAGTGCAAAAAGTGGTTTTTCAACACTAACACAAGTGCGAAAAGTGGTTTTTCAACACTAACACAACTGCGAAAAGTGGTTTTCCACACTAATACAAGTGCAAAAGTGGCTTCCTGCACCAACACAAGTGTGAAAAGTGGTTTTTCAACAATAACACAAGTGCGAAAAGTGGTTTTTCAACACTATCACAAGTGCAAAAAGTGTTTTCCGACACTAATACAAGTGCAAAAGTGGTTTCCTGCACCAACACAAGTGCGAAAAGTGGTTTTTCAACACAAACACAAGTGCGAAAAGTGGTTTTTCAACACTAACACAAGTGCGAAAAGTGGTTTTTCCACACTAATACAAGTGCAAAAGTGGTTTCCTGCACCAACACAAGTGCGAAAAGTGGTTTTTCAACACAAACACAAGTGCGAAAAGTGGTTTTTCAACACTAACACAAGTGCGAAAAGTGGTTTTTCCACACTAATACAAGTGCAAAAGTGGTTTCCTGCACCAACACAAGTGCGAAAAGTGGTTTTTCAACACTAACACAAGTGTGAAAAGTGGTTTTTCAACACTGGCACAAGTGCGAAAAGTGGTTTTTCCACACTAATACAAGTGCAAAAGTGGTTTCCTGCACCAACACAAGTGCGAAAAGTGGTTTTTCAACACTAACACAAGTGCGAAAAGTGGTTTTTCAACACTAACACAAGTGCGAAAAGTGGTTTCCTGCACCAACACAAGTGCGAAAAGTGGTTTTTAAACACTAACACAAGTGCGAAAAGTGGTTTTTCAACACTAACACAATTGCGAAAAGTGGTTTTTCCACACTAATACAAGTGCAAAAGTGGGTTCCTGCACCAACACAAGTGCGAAAAGTGGTTTTTCAACAATAACACAAGTGCGAAAAGTGGTTTTTCAACAATATCACAAGTGCAAAAAGTGTTTTTTCCACACTAATACAAGTGCAAAAGTGGTTTCCTGCACCAACACAAGTGCGAAAAGTGGTTTTTCAACACTAACACAAGTGCGAAAAGTGGTTTTTCAACACTAACACAAGTGCGAAAAGTGGTTTTTCCACACTAATACAAGTGCAAAAGTGGTTTCCTGCACCAACACATGTGCGAAAAGTGGTTTTTCAACACTAACACAAGTGCAAAAAGTGGTTTTTCAACACTAACACAAGTGCGAAAAGTGGTTTTTCAACACTAACACAACTGCGAAAAGTGGTTTTCCACACTAATACAAGTGCAAAAGTGGCTTCCTGCACCAACACAAGTGTGAAAAGTGGTTTTTCAACAATAACACAAGTGCGAAAAGTGGTTTTTCAACACTATCACAAGTGCAAAAAGTGTTTTCCGACACTAATACAAGTGCAAAAGTGGTTTCCTGCACCAACACAAGTGCGAAAAGTGGTTTTTCAACACAAACACAAGTGCGAAAAGTGGTTTTTCAACACTAACACAAGTGCGAAAAGTGGTTTTTCCACACTAATACAAGTGCAAAAGTGGTTTCCTGCACCAACACAAGTGCGAAAAGTGGTTTTTCAACACTAACACAAGTGCGAAAAGTGGTTTTTCAACACTAACACAAGTGCGAAAAGTGGTTTTTCCACACTAATACAAGTGCAAAAGTGGTTTCCTGCACCAACACATGTGCGAAAAGTGTTTTTTCAACACTAACACAAGTGCGAAAAGTGGTTTTCAACACTAACACAAGTGCGAAAAGTGTTTTTTCCACACTAATACAAGTGCAAAAGTGGTTTCCTGCACCAACACAAGTGCGAAAAGTGGTTTTTCAACACTAACACAAGTGCGAAAAGTGGTTTTTCAACACTAACACAAGTGCGAAAAGTGGTTTTTCAACACTAACACAAGTGCGAAAAGTGGTTTTTCCACACTAATACAAGTGCAAAAGTGGTTTCCTGCACCAACAAAAGTGCGAAATGTGGTTTTTCAACACTAACACAAGTGCGAAAAGTGGTTTTTCAACACTATCACAAGTGCAAAAAGTGTTTTTTCCACACTAATACAAGTGCAAAAGTGGTTTCCTGCACCAACACAAGTGCGAAAAGTGGTTTTTCAACACTAACACAAGTGCGAAAAGTGGTTTTTCAACACTAACACAAGTGCGAAAAGTGGTATTTCCACACTAATACAAGTGCAAAAGTGGTTTCCTGCACCAACACAAGTGCGAAAAGTGGTTTTTCAACACTAACACAAGTGTGAAAAGTGGTTTTTCAACACTGGCACAAGTGCGAAAAGTGGTTTTTCCACACTAATACAAGTGCAAAAGTGGTTTCCTGCACCAACACAAGTGCGAAAAGTGGTTTTTCAACACTAACACAAGTGCGAAAAGTGGTTTTTCAACACTAACACAAGTGCGAAAAGTGGTTTCCTGCACCAACACAAGTGCGAAAAGTGGTTTTTAAACACTAACACAAGTGCGAAAAGTGGTTTTTCAACACTAACACAATTGCGAAAAGTGGTTTTTCCACACTAATACAAGTGCAAAAGTGGGTTCCTGCACCAACACAAGTGCGAAAAGTGGTTTTTCAACAATAACACAAGTGCGAAAAGTGGTTTTTCCACACTAATACAAGTGCAAAAGTGGTTTCCTGCACCAACACAAGTGTGAAAAGTGGTTTTTCAACAATAACACAAGTGCGAAAAGTGGTTTTTCAACACTATCACAAGTGCAAAAAGTGTTTTTTCCACACTAATACAAGTGCAAAAGTGGTTTCCTGCACCAACACAAGTGCGAAAAGTGGTTTTTCAACACTAACACAAGTGCGAAAAGTGGTTTTTCAACACTAACACAAGTGCGAAAAGTGGTTTTTCCACACTAATACAAGTGCAAAAGTGGGTTCCTGCACCAACACAAGTGCGAAAAGTGGTTTTTCAACAATAACACAAGTGCGAAAAGTGGTTTTTCAACAATATCACAAGTGCAAAAAGTGTTTTTTTCCACACTAATACAAGTGCAAAAGTGGTTTCCTGCACCAACACAAGTGCGAAAAGTGGTTTTTCAACACTAACACAAGTGCGAAAAGTGGTTTTTCAACACTAACACAAGTGCGAAAAGTGGTTTTTCCACACGAATACAAGTGCAAAAGTGGTTTCCTGCACCAACACAAGTGCGAAAAGTAGTTTTTCAACACTAACACAAGTGCGAAAAGTGGTTTTCAACACTAACACAAGTGCGAAAAGTGTTTTTTCCACACTAATACAAGTGCAAAAGTGGTTTCCTGCACCAACACAAGTGCGAAAAGTGGTTTTTCAACACTAACACAAGTGCGAAAAGTGGTTTTTCAACACTAACACAAGTGCGAAAAGTGGTTTTTCAACACTAACACAAGGGCGAAAAGTGGTTTTCCACACTAATACAAGTGCAAAAGTGGTTTCCTGCACCAACAAAAGTGCGAAATGTGGTTTTTCAACACTAACACAAGTGCGAAAAGTGGTTTTTCAACACTATCACAAGTGCAAAAAGTGTTTTTTCCACACTAATACAAGTGCAAAAGTGGTTTCCTGCACCAACACAAGTGCGAAAAGTGGTTTTTCAACACTAACACAAGTGCGAAAAGTGGTTTTTCAACACTAACACAAGTGCGAAAAGTGGTATTTCCACACTAATACAAGTGCAAAAGTGGTTTCCTGCACCAACACAAGTGCGAAAAGTGGTTTTTCAACACTAACACAAGTGTGAAAAGTGGTTTTTCAACACTGGCACAAGTGCGAAAAGTGGTTTTTCCACACTAATACAAGTGCAAAAGTGGTTTCCTGCACCAACACAAGTGCGAAAAGTGGTTTTTCAACACTAACACAAGTGCGAAAAGTGGTTTTTCAACACTAACACAAGTGCGAAAAGTGGTTTCCTGCACCAACACAAGTGCGAAAAGTGGTTTTTAAACACTAACACAAGTGCGAAAAGTGGTTTTTCAACACTAACACAATTGCGAAAAGTGGTTTTTCCACACTAATACAAGTGCAAAAGTGGGTTCCTGCACCAACACAAGTGCGAAAAGTGGTTTTTCAACAATAACACAAGTGCGAAAAGTGGTTTTTCAACAATATCACAAGTGCAAAAAGTGTTTTTTCCACACTAATACAAGTGCAAAAGTGGTTTCCTGCACCAACACAAGTGCGAAAAGTGGTTTTTCAACACTAACACAAGTGCGAAAAGTGGTTTTTCCACACTAATACAAGTGCAAAAGTCGTTTCCTGCACCAACACAAGTGCGAAAAGTGGTTTCCTGCATCAACACAAGTACGAAAAGTGGTTTTTCATTACTATCACAAGTGCAAAAAGTGTTTATTCTACACTAATACAAGTGCAAAAAGTGTTTTTTCCACACTAATACAAGTGCGAAAAGTGGTTTTTCAACACCAACACAAGTGCGAAAAGTGGTTTTTCAACACTAACACAAGTGCGAAAAGTGGTTTTTCCACACTAATACAAGTGCAAAAGTGGTTTCCTGCACCAACACAAGTGCGAAAAGTGGTTTTTCAACACTATCACAAGTGCAAAAAGTGTTTTTTCCACACTAATACAAGTGCAAAAGTGGTTTCCTGCACCAACACAAGTGCGAAAAGTGGTTTTTCAACACTAACACAAGTGCGAAAAGTGGTTTTTCAACACTAACACAAGTGTGAAAAGTGGTTTTTCAACACTAACACAAGTGCGAAAAGTGGTTTTTCCACACTAATACAAGTGCAAAAGTGGTTTCCTGCACCAACAAAAGTGCGAAATGTGGTTTTTCAACACTAACACAAGTGCGAAAAGTGGTTTTTCAACACTATCACAAGTGCAAAAAGTGTTTTTTCCACACTAATACAAGTGCAAAAGTGGTTTCCTGCACCAACACAAGTGCGAAAAGTGGTTTTTCAACACTAACACAAGTGCGAAAAGTGTTTTTTCAACACTAACACAAGTGCGAAAAGTGGTTTTTCCACAATAATACAAGTGCAAAAGTGGTTTCCTGCACCAACACAAGTGCGAAAAGTGGTTTTTCAACACTAACACAAGTGTGAAAAGTGGTTTTTCAACACTGGCACAAGTGCGAAAAGTGGTTTTTCCACACTAATACAAGTGCAAAAGTGGTTTCCTGCACCAACACAAGTGCGAAAAGTGGTTTTTCAACACTAACACAAGTGCGAAAAGTGGTTTTTCAACACTAACACAAGTGCGAAAAGTGGTTTTTCAACACTAACACAACTGCAAAAAGTGGTTTTTCCACACTAATACAAGTGCAAAAGTGGTTTCCTGCACCAACACAAGTGCAAAAAGTGGTTTTTCAACACTAACACAAGTGCGAAAAGTGGTTTTTCCACACTAATACAAGTGCAAAAGTGGTTTCCTGCACCAACACAAGTGTGAAAAGTGGTTTTTCAACAATAACACAAGTGCGAAAAGTGGTTTTTCAACACTATCACAAGTGCAAAAAGTGTTTTTTCCACACTAATACAAGTGCAAAAGTGGTTTCCTGCACCAACACAAGTGCGAAAAGTGGTTTTTCAACACTAACACAAGTGCGAAAAGTGGTTTTTCAACACTAACACAAGTGCGAAAAGTGGTTTTTCCACACTAATACAAGTGCAAAAGTGGGTTCCTGCACCAACACAAGTGCGAAAAGTGGTTTTTCAACAATAACACAAGTGCGAAAAGTGGTTTTTCAACAATATCACAAGTGCAAAAAGTGTTTTTTCCACACTAATACAAGTGCAAAAGTGGTTTCCTGCACCAACAAAAGTGCGAAATGTGGTTTTTCAACACTAACACAAGTGCGAAAAGTGGTTTTTCAACACTATCACAAGTGCAAAAAGTGTTTTTTCCACACTAATACAAGTGCAAAAATGGTTTCCTGCACCAACACAAGTGCGAAAAGTGGTTTTTCAACACTAACACAAGTGCGAAAAGTGGTTTTTCAACACTAACACAAGTGCGAAAAGTGGTATTTCCACACTAATACAAGTGCAAAAGTGGTTTCCTGCACCAACACAAGTGCGAAAAGTGGTTTTTCAACACTAACACAAGTGTGAAAAGTGGTTTTTCAACACTGGCACAAGTGCGAAAAGTGGTTTTTCCACACTAATACAAGTGCAAAAGTGGTTTCCTGCACCAACACAAGTGCGAAAAGTGGTTTTTCAACACTAACACAAGTGCGAAAAGTGGTTTTTCAACACTAACACAAGTGCGAAAAGTGGTTTCCTGCACCAACACAAGTGCGAAAAGTGGTTTTTAAACACTAACACAAGTGCGAAAAGTGGTTTTTCAACACTAACACAATTGCGAAAAGTGGTTTTTCCACACTAATACAAGTGCAAAAGTGGGTTCCTGCACCAACACAAGTGCGAAAAGTGGTTTTTCAACAATAACACAAGTGCGAAAAGTGGTTTTTCAACAATATCACAAGTGCAAAAAGTGTTTTTTCCACACTAATACAAGTGCAAAAGTGGTTTCCTGCACCAACACAAGTGCGAAAAGTGGTTTTTCAACACTAACACAAGTGCGAAAAGTGGTTTTTCAACACTAACACAAGTGCGAAAAGTGGTTTTTCCACACTAATACAAGTGCAAAAGTGGTTTCCTGCACCAACACATGTGCGAAAAGTGGTTTTTCAACACTAACACAAGTGCAAAAAGTGGTTTTTCAACACTAACACAAGTGCGAAAAGTGGTTTTTCAACACTAACACAACTGCGAAAAGTGGTTTTCCACACTAATACAAGTGCAAAAGTGGCTTCCTGCACCAACACAAGTGTGAAAAGTGGTTTTTCAACAATAACACAAGTGCGAAAAGTGGTTTTTCAACACTATCACAAGTGCAAAAAGTGTTTTCCGACACTAATACAAGTGCAAAAGTGGTTTCCTGCACCAACACAAGTGCGAAAAGTGGTTTTTCAACACAAACACAAGTGCGAAAAGTGGTTTTTCAACACTAACACAAGTGCGAAAAGTGGTTTTTCCACACTAATACAAGTGCAAAAGTGGTTTCCTGCACCAACACAAGTGCGAAAAGTGGTTTTTCAACACTAACACAAGTGCGAAAAGTGGTTTTTCAACAATATCACAAGTGCAAAAAGTGTTTTTTCCACACTAATACAAGTGCAAAAGTGGTTTCCTGCACCAACACAAGTGCGAAAAGTGGTTTTTCAACACTAACACAAGTGCGAAAAGTGGTTTTTCAACACTAACACAAGTGCGAAAAGTGGTTTTTCCACACTAATACAAGTGCAAAAGTGGTTTCCTGCACCAACACATGTGCGAAAAGTGTTTTTTCAACACTAACACAAGTGCGAAAAGTGGTTTTTCAAGACTAACACAAGTGCGAAAAGTGTTTTTTCAACACTAACACAAGTGCGAAAAGTGGTTTTTCCACACTAATACAAGTGCAAAAGTGGTTTCCTGCACCAACACAAGTGCGAAAAGTGGTTTTTCAACACTAACACAAGTGCGAAAAGTGGTTTTTCAACACTATCACAAGTGCAAAAAGTGTTTTTTCCACACTAATACAAGTGCAAAAGTGGTTTCCAGCACCAACACAAGTGCGAAAAGTGGTTTTTCAACACTAACACAAGTGCGAAAAGTGATTTCAATACTAACACAAGTGCGAAAAGTGGTTTTTCCACACTAATACAAGTGCAAAAGTGGTTTCCTGCACCAACACAAGTGCGAAAAGTGGTTTTTCAACACTAACACAAGTGCGAAAAGTGGTTTTTCAACACTAACACAAGTGCGAAAAGTGTTTTTTCCACACTAATACAAGTGCAAAAGTGGTTTCCTGCACCAACACAAGTGCGAAAAGTGGTTTTTCAACACTAACACAAGTGCGAAAAGTGGTTTTTCAACACTAACTCAAGTGCGAAAAGTGGTTTTTCAACACTAACACAACTGCGAAAAGTGGTTTTCCACAATAATACAAGTGCAAAAGTGGTGTCCTGCACCAACACAAGTGTGAAAAGTGGTTTTTCAACAATAACACAAGTGCGAAAAGTGGTTTTTCAACACTATCACAAGTGCAAAAAGTGTTTTTCCACACTAATACAAGTGCAAAAGTGGTTTCCTGCACCAACACAAGTGCGAAAAGTGGTTTTTCAACACAAACACAAGTGCGAAAAGTGGTTTTTCAACACTATCACAAGTGCAAAAAGTGTTTTTTCCACACTAATACAAGTGCAAAAGTGGTTTCCTGCACCAACACAAGTGCGAAAAGTGGTTTTTCAACACTAACACAAGTGCGAAAAGTGGTTTTTCAACACTAACACAAGTGTGAAAAGTGGTTTCTCAACACTAACACAAGTGCGAAAAGTGGTTTTTCCACACTAATACAAGTGAAAAAGTGGTTTCCTGCACCAACAAAAGTGTGAAATGTGGTTTTTCAACACTAACACAAGTGCGAAAAGTGGTTTTTCAACACTATCACAAGTGCAAAAAGTGTTTTTTCCACACTAATACAAGTGCAAAAGTGGTTTCCTGCACCAACACAAGTGCGAAAAGTGGTTTTTCAACACTAACACAAGTGCGAAAAGTGGTTTCCTGCACCAACACAAGTGCGAAAAGTGGTTTCCTGCACCAACACAAGTGCGAAAAGTGGTTTTTCAACACTAACACAAGTGCGAAAAGTGGTTTTTCAACACTAACACAAGTGCGAAAAGTGGTTTTTCAACACTAACACAACTGCGAAAAGTGCTTTTTCCACACTAATACAAGTGCAAAAGTGGTTTCCTGCACCAACACAAGTGCGAAAAGTGGTTTTTCAACACTAACACAAGTGCGAAAAGTGGTTTTTCCACACTAATACAAGTGCAAAAGTGGTTTCCTGCACCAACACAAGTGTGAAAAGTGGTTTTTCAACAATAACACAAGTGCGAAAAGTGGTTTTTCAACACTATCACAAGTGCAAAAAGTGTTTTTTCCACACTAATACAAGTGCAAAAGTGGTTTCCTGCACCAACACAAGTGCGAAAAGTGGTTTTTCAACACTAACACAAGTGCGAAAAGTGGTTTTTCAACACTAACACAAGTGCGAAAAGTGGTTTTTCCACACTAATACAAGTGCAAAAGTGGGTTCCTGCACCAACACAAGTGCGAAAAGTGGTTTTTCAACAATTACACAAGTGCGAAAAGTGGTTTTGCAACAATATCACAAGTGCAAAAAGTGTTTTTTCCACACTAATACAAGTGCAAAAGTGGTTTCCTGCACCAACACAAGTGCGAAAAGTGGTTTTTCAACACTAACACAAGTGCGAAAAGTGGTTTTTCAACACTAACACAAGTGCGAAAAGTGGTTTTTCCACACGAATACAAGTGCAAAAGTGGTTTCCTGCACCAACACAAGTGCGAAAAGTAGTTTTTCAACACTAACACAAGTGCGAAAAGTGGTTTTCAACACTAACACAAGTGCGAAAAGTGTTTTTTCCACACTAATACAAGTGCAAAAGTGGTTTCCTGCACCAACACAAGTGCGAAAAGTGGTTTTTCAACACTAACACAAGTGCGAAAAGTGGTTTTTCAACACTAACACAAGTGCGAAAAGTGGTTTTTCAACACTAACACAAGTGCGAAAAGTGGTTTTTCCACACTAATACAAGTGCAAAAGTGGGTTCCTGCACCAACACAAGTGCGAAAAGTGGTTTTTCAACAATAACACAAGTGCGAAAAGTGGTTTTTCAACAATATCACAAGTGCAAAAAGTGTTTTTTCCACACTAATACAAGTGCAAAAGTGGTTTCCTGCACCAACACAAGTGCGAAAAGTGGTTTTTCAACACTAACACAAGTGCGAAAAGTGGTTTTTCAACACTAACACAAGTGCGAAAAGTGGTTTTTCCACACTAATACAAGTGCAAAAGTGGTTTCCTGCACCAACACATGTGCGAAAAGTGGTTTTTCAACACTAACACAAGTGCAAAAAGTGGTTTTTCAACACTAACACAAGTGCGAAAAGTGGTTTTTCAACACTAACACAACTGCGAAAAGTGGTTTTCCACACTAATACAAGTGCAAAAGTGGCTTCCTGCACCAACACAAGTGTGAAAAGTGGTTTTTCAACAATAACACAAGTGCGAAAAGTGGTTTTTCAACACTATCACAAGTGCAAAAAGTGTTTTCCGACACTAATACAAGTGCAAAAGTGGTTTCCTGCACGAACACAAGTGCGAAAAGTGGTTTTTCAACACAAACACAAGTGCGAAAAGTGGTTTTTCAACACTAACACAAGTGCGAAAAGTGGTTTTTCCACACTAATACAAGTGCAAAAGTGGTTTCCTGCACCAACACAAGTGCGAAAAGTGGTTTTTCAACACTAACACAAGTGCGAAAAGTGGTTTTTCAACACTAACACAAGTGCGAAAAGTGGTTTTTCCACACTAATACAAGTGCAAAAGTGGTTTCCTGCACCAACACATGTGCGAAAAGTGTTTTTTCAACACTAACACAAGTGCGAAAAGTGGTTTTTCAAGACTAACACAAGTGCGAAAAGTGTTTTTTCAACACTAACACAAGTGCGAAAAGTGGTTTTTCCACACTAATACAAGTGCAAAAGTGGTTTCCTGCACCAACACAAGTGCGAAAAGTGGTTTTTCAACACTAACACAAGTGCGAAAAGTGGTTTTTCAACACTATCACAAGTGCAAAAAGTGTTTTTTCCACACTAATACAAGTGCAAAAGTGGTTTCCAGCACCAACACAAGTGCGAAAAGTGGTTTTTCAACACTAACACAAGTGCGAAAAGTGATTTCAATACTAACACAAGTGCGAAAAGTGGTTTTTCCACACTAATACAAGTGCAAAAGTGGTTTCCTGCACCAACACAAGTGCGAAAAGTGGTTTTTCAACACTAACACAAGTGCGAAAAGTGGTTTTTCAACATTAACACAAGTGCGAAAAGTGTTTTTTCCACACTAATACAAGTGCAAAAGTGGTTTCCTGCACCAACACAAGTGCGAAAAGTGGTTTTTCAACACTAACACAAGTGCGAAAAGTGGTTTTTCAACACTAACTCAAGTGCGAAAAGTGGTTTTTCAACACTAACACAACTGCGAAAAGTGGTTTTCCACAATAATACAAGTGCAAAAGTGGTGTCCTGCACCAACACAAGTGTGAAAAGTGGTTTTTCAACAATAACACAAGTGCGAAAAGTGGTTTTTCAACACTATCACAAGTGCAAAAAGTGTTTTTCCACACTAATACAAGTGCAAAAGTGGTTTCCTGCACCAACACAAGTGCGAAAAGTGGTTTTTCAACACAAACACAAGTGCGAAAAGTGGTTTTTCAACACTATCACAAGTGCAAAAAGTGTTTTTTCCACACTAATACAAGTGCAAAAGTGGTTTCCTGCACCAACACAAGTGCGAAAAGTGGTTTTTCAACACTAACACAAGTGCGAAAAGTGGTTTTTCAACACTAACACAAGTGTGAAAAGTGGTTTCTCAACACTAACACAAGTGCGAAAAGTGGTTTTTCCACACTAATACAAGTGAAAAAGTGGTTTCCTGCACCAACAAAAGTGTGAAATGTGGTTTTTCAACACTAACACAAGTGCGAAAAGTGGTTTTTCAACACTATCACAAGTGCAAAAAGTGTTTTTTCCACACTAATACAAGTGCAAAAGTGGTTTCCTGCACCAACACAAGTGCGAAAAGTGGTTTTTCAACACTAACACAAGTGCGAAAAGTGGTTTCCTGCACCAACACAAGTGCGAAAAGTGGTTTTTCAACACTAACACAAGTGCGAAAAGTGGTTTTTCAACACTAACACAAGTGCGAAAAGTGGTTTTTCAACACTAACACAACTGCGAAAAGTGCTTTTTCCACACTAATACAAGTGCAAAAGTGGTTTCCTGCACCAACACAAGTGCGAAAAGTGGTTTTTCAACACTAACACAAGTGCGAAAAGTGGTTTTTCCACACTAATACAAGTGCAAAAGTGGTTTCCTGCACCAACACAAGTGTGAAAAGTGGTTTTTCAACAATAACACAAGTGCGAAAAGTGGTTTTTCAACACTATCACAAGTGCAAAAAGTGTTTTTTCCACACTAATACAAGTGCAAAAGTGGTTTCCTGCACCAACACAAGTGCGAAAAGTGGTTTTTCAACACTAACACAAGTGCGAAAAGTGGTTTTTCAACACTAACACAAGTGCGAAAAGTGGTTTTTCCACACTAATACAAGTGCAAAAGTGGGTTCCTGCACCAACACAAGTGCGAAAAGTGGTTTTTCAACAATTACACAAGTGCGAAAAGTGGTTTTGCAACAATATCACAAGTGCAAAAAGTGTTTTTTCCACACTAATACAAGTGCAAAAGTGGTTTCCTGCACCAACACAAGTGCGAAAAGTGGTTTTTCAACACTAACACAAGTGCAAAAAGTGGTTTTTCAACACTAACACAAGTGCGAAAAGTGGTTTTTCCACACGAATACAAGTGCAAAAGTGGTTTCCTGCACCAACACAAGTGCGAAAAGTAGTTTTTCAACACTAACACAAGTGCGAAAAGTGGTTTTCAACACTAACACAAGTGCGAAAAGTGTTTTTTCCACACTAATACAAGTGCAAAAGTGGTTTCCTGCACCAACACAAGTGCGAAAAGTGGTTTTTCAACACTAACACAAGTGCGAAAAGTGGTTTTTCAACACTAACACAAGTGCGAAAAGTGGTTTTTCAACACTAACACAAGTGCGAAAAGTGGTTTTTCCACACTAATACAAGTGCAAAAGTGGTTTCCTGCACCAACAAAAGTGCGAAATGTGGTTTTTCAACACTAACACAAGTGCGAAAAGTGGTTTTTCAACACTATCACAAGTGCAAAAAGTGTTTTTTCCACACTAATACAAGTGCAAAAGTGGTTTCCTGCACAAACACAAGTGCGAAAAGTGGTTTTTCAACACTAACACAAGTGCGAAAAGTGGTTTTTCAACACTAACACAAGTGCGAAAAGTGGTATTTCCACACTAATACAAGTGCAAAAGTGCTTTCCTGCACCAACACAAGTGCGAAAAGTGGTTTTTCAACACTAACACAAGTGTGAAAAGTGGTTTTTCAACACTGGCACAAGTGCGAAAAGTGGTTTTTCCACACTAATACAAGTGCAAAAGTGGTTTCCTGCACCAACACAAGTGCGAAAAGTGTTTTTTCAACACTAACACAAGTGCGAAAAGTGGTTTTTCAAGACTAACACAAGTGCGAAAAGTGTTTTTTCAACACTAACACAAGTGCGAAAAGTGGTTTTTCCACACTAATACAAGTGCAAAAGTGGTTTCCTGCACCAACACAAGTGCGAAAAGTGGTTTTTCAACACTAACACAAGTGCGAAAAGTGGTTTTTCAACACTATCACAAGTGCAAAAAGTGTTTTTTCCACACTAATACAAGTGCAAAAGTGGTTTCCAGCACCAACACAAGTGCGAAAAGTGGTTTTTCAACACTAACACAAGTGCGAAAAGTGATTTCAATACTAACACAAGTGCGAAAAGTGGTTTTTCCACACTAATACAAGTGCAAAAGTGGTTTCCTGCACCAACACAAGTGCGAAAAGTGGTTTTTCAACACTAACACAAGTGCGAAAAGTGGTTTTTCAACATTAACACAAGTGCGAAAAGTGTTTTTTCCACACTAATACAAGTGCAAAAGTGGTTTCCTGCACCAACACAAGTGCGAAAAGTGGTTTTTCAACACTAACACAAGTGCGAAAAGTGGTTTTTCAACACTAACTCAAGTGCGAAAAGTGGTTTTTCAACACTAACACAACTGCGAAAAGTGGTTTTCCACAATAATACAAGTGCAAAAGTGGTGTCCTGCACCAACACAAGTGTGAAAAGTGGTTTTTCAACAATAACACAAGTGCGAAAAGTGGTTTTTCAACACTATCACAAGTGCAAAAAGTGTTTTTCCACACTAATACAAGTGCAAAAGTGGTTTCCTGCACCAACACAAGTGCGAAAAGTGGTTTTTCAACACAAACACAAGTGCGAAAAGTGGTTTTTCAACACTATCACAAGTGCAAAAAGTGTTTTTTCCACACTAATACAAGTGCAAAAGTGGTTTCCTGCACCAACACAAGTGCGAAAAGTGGTTTTTCAACACTAACACAAGTGCGAAAAGTGGTTTTTCAACACTAACACAAGTGTGAAAAGTGGTTTCTCAACACTAACACAAGTGCGAAAAGTGGTTTTTCCACACTAATACAAGTGAAAAAGTGGTTTCCTGCACCAACAAAAGTGTGAAATGTGGTTTTTCAACACTAACACAAGTGCGAAAAGTGGTTTTTCAACACTATCACAAGTGCAAAAAGTGTTTTTTCCACACTAATACAAGTGCAAAAGTGGTTTCCTGCACCAACACAAGTGCGAAAAGTGGTTTTTCAACACTAACACAAGTGCGAAAAGTGGTTTCCTGCACCAACACAAGTGCGAAAAGTGGTTTTTCAACACTAACACAAGTGCGAAAAGTGGTTTTTCAACACTAACACAAGTGCGAAAAGTGGTTTTTCAACACTAACACAACTGCGAAAAGTGCTTTTTCCACACTAATACAAGTGCAAAAGTGGTTTCCTGCACCAACACAAGTGCGAAAAGTGGTTTTTCAACACTAACACAAGTGCGAAAAGTGGTTTTTCCACACTAATACAAGTGCAAAAGTGGTTTCCTGCACCAACACAAGTGTGAAAAGTGGTTTTTCAACAATAACACAAGTGCGAAAAGTGGTTTTTCAACACTATCACAAGTGCAAAAAGTGTTTTTTCCACACTAATACAAGTGCAAAAGTGGTTTCCTGCACCAACACAAGTGCGAAAAGTGGTTTTTCAACACTAACACAAGTGCGAAAAGTGGTTTTTCAACACTAACACAAGTGCGAAAAGTGGTTTTTCCACACTAATACAAGTGCAAAAGTGGGTTCCTGCACCAACACAAGTGCGAAAAGTGGTTTTTCAACAATTACACAAGTGCGAAAAGTGGTTTTGCAACAATATCACAAGTGCAAAAAGTGTTTTTTCCACACTAATACAAGTGCAAAAGTGGTTTCCTGCACCAACACAAGTGCGAAAAGTGGTTTTTCAACACTAACACAAGTGCAAAAAGTGGTTTTTCAACACTAACACAAGTGCGAAAAGTGGTTTTTCCACACGAATACAAGTGCAAAAGTGGTTTCCTGCACCAACACAAGTGCGAAAAGTAGTTTTTCAACACTAACACAAGTGCGAAAAGTGGTTTTCAACACTAACACAAGTGCGAAAAGTGTTTTTTCCACACTAATACAAGTGCAAAAGTGGTTTCCTGCACCAACACAAGTGCGAAAAGTGGTTTTTCAACACTAACACAAGTGCGAAAAGTGGTTTTTCAACACTAACACAAGTGCGAAAAGTGGTTTTTCAACACTAACACAAGTGCGAAAAGTGGTTTTTCCACACTAATACAAGTGCAAAAGTGGTTTCCTGCACCAACAAAAGTGCGAAATGTGGTTTTTCAACACTAACACAAGTGCGAAAAGTGGTTTTTCAACACTATCACAAGTGCAAAAAGTGTTTTTTCCACACTAATACAAGTGCAAAAGTGGTTTCCTGCACAAACACAAGTGCGAAAAGTGGTTTTTCAACACTAACACAAGTGCGAAAAGTGGTTTTTCAACACTAACACAAGTGCGAAAAGTGGTATTTCCACACTAATACAAGTGCAAAAGTGCTTTCCTGCACCAACACAAGTGCGAAAAGTGGTTTTTCAACACTAACACAAGTGTGAAAAGTGGTTTTTCAACACTGGCACAAGTGCGAAAAGTGGTTTTTCCACACTAATACAAGTGCAAAAGTGGTTTCCTGCACCAACACAAGTGCGAAAAGTGGTTTTTCAACACTAACACAAGTGCGAAAAGTGGTTTTTCAACACTAACACAAGTGCGAAAAGTGGTTTCCTGCACCAACACAAGTGCGAAAAGTGGTTTTTAAACACTAACACAAGTGTGAAAAGTGGTTTTTCAACACTAACACAATTGCGAAAAGTGGTTTTTCCACACTAATACAAGTGCAAAAGTGGTTTCCTGCACCAACACAAGTGCGAAAAGTGGTTTTTCAACACTAACACAAGTGCGAAAAGTGGTTTTTCCACACTAATACAAGTGCAAAAGTCGTTTCCTGCACCAACACAAGTGCGAAAAGTGGTTTCCTGCATCAACACAAGTACGAAAAGTGGTTTTTCATTACTATCACAAGTGCAAAAAGTGTTTATTCTACACTAATACAAGTGCAAAAAGTGTTTTTTCCACACTAATACAAGTGCGAAAAGTGGTTTTTCAACACCAACACAAGTGCGAAAAGTGGTTTTTCAACACTAACACAAGTGCGAAAAGTGGTTTTTCCACACTAATACAAGTGCAAAAGTGGTTTCCTGCACCAACACAAGTGCGAAAAGTGGTTTTTCAACACTATCACAAGTGCAAAAAGTGTTTTTTCCACACTAATACAAGTGCAAAAGTGGTTTCCTGCACCAACACAAGTGCGAAAAGTGGTTTTTCAACACTAACACAAGTGCGAAAAGTGGTTTTTCAACACTAACACAAGTGTGAAAAGTGGTTTTTCAACACTAACACAAGTGCGAAAAGTGGTTTTTCCACACTAATACAAGTGCAAAAGTGGTTTCCTGCACCAACAAAAGTGCGAAATGTGGTTTTTCAACACTAACACAAGTGCGAAAAGTGGTTTTTCAACACTATCACAAGTGCAAAAAGTGTTTTTTCCACACTAATACAAGTGCAAAAGTGGTTTCCTGCACCAACACAAGTGCGAAAAGTGGTTTTTCAACACTAACACAAGTGCGAAAAGTGTTTTTTCAACACTAACACAAGTGCGAAAAGTGGTTTTTCCACAATAATACAAGTGCAAAAGTGGTTTCCTGCACCAACACAAGTGCGAAAAGTGGTTTTTCAACACTAACACAAGTGTGAAAAGTGGTTTTTCAACACTGGCACAAGTGCGAAAAGTGGTTTTTCCACACTAATACAAGTGCAAAAGTGGTTTCCTGCACCAACACAAGTGCGAAAAGTGGTTTTTCAACACTAACACAAGTGCGAAAAGTGGTTTTTCAACACTAACACAAGTGCGAAAAGTGGTTTTTCAACACTAACACAACTGCAAAAAGTGGTTTTTCCACACTAATACAAGTGCAAAAGTGGTTTCCTGCACCAACACAAGTGCAAAAAGTGGTTTTTCAACACTAACACAAGTGCGAAAAGTGGTTTTTCCACACTAATACAAGTGCAAAAGTGGTTTCCTGCACCAACACAAGTGTGAAAAGTGGTTTTTCAACAATAACACAAGTGCGAAAAGTGGTTTTTCAACACTATCACAAGTGCAAAAAGTGTTTTTTCCACACTAATACAAGTGCAAAAGTGGTTTCCTGCACCAACACAAGTGCGAAAAGTGGTTTTTCAACACTAACACAAGTGCAAAAAGTGGTTTTTCAACACTAACACAAGTGCGAAAAGTGGTTTTTCCACACTAATACAAGTGCAAAAGTGGGTTCCTGCACCAACACAAGTGCGAAAAGTGGTTTTTCAACACTAACACAAGTGTGAAAAGTGGTTTTTCAACACTGGCACAAGTGCGAAAAGTGGTTTTTCCACACTAATACAAGTGCAAAAGTGGTTTCCTGCACCAACAAAAGTGCGAAATGTGGTTTTTCAACACTAACACAAGTGCGAAAAGTGGTTTTTCAACACTATCACAAGTGCAAAAAGTGTTTTTTCCACACTAATACAAGTGCAAAAATGGTTTCCTGCACCAACACAAGTGCGAAAAGTGGTTTTTCAACACTAACACAAGTGCGAAAAGTGGTTTTTCAACACTAACACAAGTGCGAAAAGTGGTATTTCCACACTAATACAAGTGCAAAAGTGGTTTCCTGCACCAACACAAGTGCGAAAAGTGGTTTTTCAACACTAACACAAGTGTGAAAAGTGGTTTTTCAACACTGGCACAAGTGCGAAAAGTGGTTTTTCCACACTAATACAAGTGCAAAAGTGGTTTCCTGCACCAACACAAGTGCGAAAAGTGGTTTTTCAACACTAACACAAGTGCGAAAAGTGGTTTTTCAACACTAACACAAGTGCGAAAAGTGGTTTCCTGCACCAACACAAGTGCGAAAAGTGGTTTTTAAACACTAACACAAGTGCGAAAAGTGGTTTTTCAACACTAACACAATTGCGAAAAGTGGTTTTTCCACACTAATACAAGTGCAAAAGTGGGTTCCTGCACCAACACAAGTGCGAAAAGTGGTTTTTCAACAATAACACAAGTGCGAAAAGTGGTTTTTCAACAATATCACAAGTGCAAAAAGTGTTTTTTCCACACTAATACAAGTGCAAAAGTGGTTTCCTGCACCAACACAAGTGCGAAAAGTGGTTTTTCAACACTAACACAAGTGCGAAAAGTGGTTTTTCAACACTAACACAAGTGCGAAAAGTGGTTTTTCCACACTAATACAAGTGCAAAAGTGGTTTCCTGCACCAACACATGTGCGAAAAGTGGTTTTTCAACACTAACACAAGTGCAAAAAGTGGTTTTTCAACACTAACACAAGTGCGAAAAGTGGTTTTTCAACACTAACACAACTGCGAAAAGTGGTTTTCCACACTAATACAAGTGCAAAAGTGGCTTCCTGCACCAACACAAGTGTGAAAAGTGGTTTTTCAACAATAACACAAGTGCGAAAAGTGGTTTTTCAACACTATCACAAGTGCAAAAAGTGTTTTCCGACACTAATACAAGTGCAAAAGTGGTTTCCTGCACCAACACAAGTGCGAAAAGTGGTTTTTCAACACAAACACAAGTGCGAAAAGTGGTTTTTCAACACTAACACAAGTGCGAAAAGTGGTTTTTCCACACTAATACAAGTGCAAAAGTGGTTTCCTGCACCAACACAAGTGCGAAAAGTGGTTTTTCAACACTAACACAAGTGCGAAAAGTGGTTTTTCAACACTAACACAAGTGCGAAAAGTGGTTTTTCCACACTAATACAAGTGCAAAAGTGGTTTCCTGCACCAACACATGTGCGAAAAGTGTTTTTTCAACACTAACACAAGTGCGAAAAGTGGTTTTCAACACTAACACAAGTGCGAAAAGTGTTTTTTCCACACTAATACAAGTGCAAAAGTGGTTTCCTGCACCAACACAAGTGCGAAAAGTGGTTTTTCAACACTAACACAAGTGCGAAAAGTGGTTTTTCAACACTAACACAAGTGCGAAAAGTGGTTTTTCAACACTAACACAAGTGCGAAAAGTGGTTTTTCCACACTAATACAAGTGCAAAAGTGGTTTCCTGCACCAACAAAAGTGCGAAATGTGGTTTTTCAACACTAACACAAGTGCGAAAAGTGGTTTTTCAACACTATCACAAGTGCAAAAAGTGTTTTTTCCACACTAATACAAGTGCAAAAGTGGTTTCCTGCACCAACACAAGTGCGAAAAGTGGTTTTTCAACACTAACACAAGTGCGAAAAGTGGTTTTTCAACACTAACACAAGTGCGAAAAGTGGTATTTCCACACTAATACAAGTGCAAAAGTGGTTTCCTGCACCAACACAAGTGCGAAAAGTGGTTTTTCAACACTAACACAAGTGTGAAAAGTGGTTTTTCAACACTGGCACAAGTGCGAAAAGTGGTTTTTCCACACTAATACAAGTGCAAAAGTGGTTTCCTGCACCAACACAAGTGCGAAAAGTGGTTTTTCAACACTAACACAAGTGCGAAAAGTGGTTTTTCAACACTAACACAAGTGCGAAAAGTGGTTTCCTGCACCAACACAAGTGCGAAAAGTGGTTTTTAAACACTAACACAAGTGCGAAAAGTGGTTTTTCAACACTAACACAATTGCGAAAAGTGGTTTTTCCACACTAATACAAGTGCAAAAGTGGGTTCCTGCACCAACACAAGTGCGAAAAGTGGTTTTTCAACAATAACACAAGTGCGAAAAGTAGTTTTTCCACACTAATACAAGTGCAAAAGTGGTTTCCTGCACCAACACAAGTGTGAAAAGTGGTTTTTCAACAATAACACAAGTGCGAAAAGTGGTTTTTCAACACTATCACAAGTGCAAAAAGTGTTTTTTCCACACTAATACAAGTGCAAAAGTGGTTTCCTGCACCAACACAAGTGCGAAAAGTGGTTTTTCAACACTAACACAAGTGCGAAAAGTGGTTTTTCAACACTAACACAAGTGCGAAAAGTGGTTTTTCCACACTAATACAAGTGCAAAAGTGGGTTCCTGCACCAACACAAGTGCGAAAAGTGGTTTTTCAACAATAACACAAGTGCGAAAAGTGGTTTTTCAACAATATCACAAGTGCAAAAAGTGTTTTTTCCACACTAATACAAGTGCAAAAGTGGTTTCCTGCACCAACACAAGTGCGAAAAGTGGTTTTTCAACACTAACACAAGTGCGAAAAGTGGTTTTTCAACACTAACACAAGTGCGAAAAGTGGTTTTTCCACACTAATACAAGTGCAAAAGTGGTTTCCTGCACCAACACATGTGCGAAAAGTGGTTTTTCAACACTAACACAAGTGCAAAAAGTGGTTTTTCAACACTAACACAAGTGCGAAAAGTGGTTTTTCAACACTAACACAACTGCGAAAAGTGGTTTTCCACACTAATACAAGTGCAAAAGTGGCTTCCTGCACCAACACAAGTGTGAAAAGTGGTTTTTCAACAATAACACAAGTGCGAAAAGTGGTTTTTCAACACTATCACAAGTGCAAAAAGTGTTTTCCGACACTAATACAAGTGCAAAAGTGGTTTCCTGCACCAACACAAGTGCGAAAAGTGGTTTTTCAACACAAACACAAGTGCGAAAAGTGGTTTTTCAACACTAACACAAGTGCGAAAAGTGGTTTTTCCACACTAATACAAGTGCAAAAGTGGTTTCCTGCACCAACACAAGTGCGAAAAGTGGTTTTTCAACACTAACACAAGTGCGAAAAGTGGTTTTTCAACACTAACACAAGTGCGAAAAGTGGTTTTTCCACACTAATACAAGTGCAAAAGTGGTTTCCTGCACCAACACATGTGCGAAAAGTGTTTTTTCAACACTAACACAAGTGCGAAAAGTGGTTTTTCAAGACTAACACAAGTGCGAAAAGTGTTTTTTCAACACTAACACAAGTGCGAAAAGTGGTTTTTCCACACTAATACAAGTGCAAAAGTGGTTTCCTGCACCAACACAAGTGCGAAAAGTGGTTTTTCAACACTAACACAAGTGCGAAAAGTGGTTTTTCAACACTATCACAAGTGCAAAAAGTGTTTTTTCCACACTAATACAAGTGCAAAAGTGGTTTCCAGCACCAACACAAGTGCGAAAAGTGGTTTTTCAACACTAACACAAGTGCGAAAAGTGATTTCAATACTAACACAAGTGCGAAAAGTGGTTTTTCCACACTAATACAAGTGCAAAAGTGGTTTCCTGCACCAACACAAGTGCGAAAAGTGGTTTTTCAACACTAACACAAGTGCGAAAAGTGGTTTTTCAACATTAACACAAGTGCGAAAAGTGTTTTTTCCACACTAATACAAGTGCAAAAGTGGTTTCCTGCACCAACACAAGTGCGAAAAGTGGTTTTTCAACACTAACACAAGTGCGAAAAGTGGTTTTTCAACACTAACTCAAGTGCGAAAAGTGGTTTTTCAACACTAACACAACTGCGAAAAGTGGTTTTCCACAATAATACAAGTGCAAAAGTGGTGTCCTGCACCAACACAAGTGTGAAAAGTGGTTTTTCAACAATAACACAAGTGCGAAAAGTGGTTTTTCAACACTATCACAAGTGCAAAAAGTGTTTTTCCACACTAATACAAGTGCAAAAGTGGTTTCCTGCACCAACACAAGTGCGAAAAGTGGTTTTTCAACACAAACACAAGTGCGAAAAGTGGTTTTTCAACACTATCACAAGTGCAAAAAGTGTTTTTTCCACACTAATACAAGTGCAAAAGTGGTTTCCTGCACCAACACAAGTGCGAAAAGTGGTTTTTCAACACTAACACAAGTGCGAAAAGTGGTTTTTCAACACTAACACAAGTGTGAAAAGTGGTTTCTCAACACTAACACAAGTGCGAAAAGTGGTTTTTCCACACTAATACAAGTGAAAAAGTGGTTTCCTGCACCAACAAAAGTGTGAAATGTGGTTTTTCAACACTAACACAAGTGCGAAAAGTGGTTTTTCAACACTATCACAAGTGCAAAAAGTGTTTTTTCCACACTAATACAAGTGCAAAAGTGGTTTCCTGCACCAACACAAGTGCGAAAAGTGGTTTTTCAACACTAACACAAGTGCGAAAAGTGGTTTCCTGCACCAACACAAGTGCGAAAAGTGGTTTTTCAACACTAACACAAGTGCGAAAAGTGGTTTTTCAACACTAACACAAGTGCGAAAAGTGGTTTTTCAACACTAACACAACTGCGAAAAGTGCTTTTTCCACACTAATACAAGTGCAAAAGTGGTTTCCTGCACCAACACAAGTGCGAAAAGTGGTTTTTCAACACTAACACAAGTGCGAAAAGTGGTTTTTCCACACTAATACAAGTGCAAAAGTGGTTTCCTGCACCAACACAAGTGTGAAAAGTGGTTTTTCAACAATAACACAAGTGCGAAAAGTGGTTTTTCAACACTATCACAAGTGCAAAAAGTGTTTTTTCCACACTAATACAAGTGCAAAAGTGGTTTCCTGCACCAACACAAGTGCGAAAAGTGGTTTTTCAACACTAACACAAGTGCGAAAAGTGGTTTTTCAACACTAACACAAGTGCGAAAAGTGGTTTTTCCACACTAATACAAGTGCAAAAGTGGGTTCCTGCACCAACACAAGTGCGAAAAGTGGTTTTTCAACAATTACACAAGTGCGAAAAGTGGTTTTGCAACAATATCACAAGTGCAAAAAGTGTTTTTTCCACACTAATACAAGTGCAAAAGTGGTTTCCTGCACCAACACAAGTGCGAAAAGTGGTTTTTCAACACTAACACAAGTGCAAAAAGTGGTTTTTCAACACTAACACAAGTGCGAAAAGTGGTTTTTCCACACGAATACAAGTGCAAAAGTGGTTTCCTGCACCAACACAAGTGCGAAAAGTAGTTTTTCAACACTAACACAAGTGCGAAAAGTGGTTTTCAACACTAACACAAGTGCGAAAAGTGTTTTTTCCACACTAATACAAGTGCAAAAGTGGTTTCCTGCACCAACACAAGTGCGAAAAGTGGTTTTTCAACACTAACACAAGTGCGAAAAGTGGTTTTTCAACACTAACACAAGTGCGAAAAGTGGTTTTTCAACACTAACACAAGTGCGAAAAGTGGTTTTTCCACACTAATACAAGTGCAAAAGTGGTTTCCTGCACCAACAAAAGTGCGAAATGTGGTTTTTCAACACTAACACAAGTGCGAAAAGTGGTTTTTCAACACTATCACAAGTGCAAAAAGTGTTTTTTCCACACTAATACAAGTGCAAAAGTGGTTTCCTGCACAAACACAAGTGCGAAAAGTGGTTTTTCAACACTAACACAAGTGCGAAAAGTGGTTTTTCAACACTAACACAAGTGCGAAAAGTGGTATTTCCACACTAATACAAGTGCAAAAGTGCTTTCCTGCACCAACACAAGTGCGAAAAGTGGTTTTTCAACACTAACACAAGTGTGAAAAGTGGTTTTTCAACACTGGCACAAGTGCGAAAAGTGGTTTTTCCACACTAATACAAGTGCAAAAGTGGTTTCCTGCACCAACACAAGTGCGAAAAGTGTTTTTTCAACACTAACACAAGTGCGAAAAGTGGTTTTTCAAGACTAACACAAGTGCGAAAAGTGTTTTTTCAACACTAACACAAGTGCGAAAAGTGGTTTTTCCACACTAATACAAGTGCAAAAGTGGTTTCCTGCACCAACACAAGTGCGAAAAGTGGTTTTTCAACACTAACACAAGTGCGAAAAGTGGTTTTTCAACACTATCACAAGTGCAAAAAGTGTTTTTTCCACACTAATACAAGTGCAAAAGTGGTTTCCAGCACCAACACAAGTGCGAAAAGTGGTTTTTCAACACTAACACAAGTGCGAAAAGTGATTTCAATACTAACACAAGTGCGAAAAGTGGTTTTTCCACACTAATACAAGTGCAAAAGTGGTTTCCTGCACCAACACAAGTGCGAAAAGTGGTTTTTCAACACTAACACAAGTGCGAAAAGTGGTTTTTCAACATTAACACAAGTGCGAAAAGTGTTTTTTCCACACTAATACAAGTGCAAAAGTGGTTTCCTGCACCAACACAAGTGCGAAAAGTGGTTTTTCAACACTAACACAAGTGCGAAAAGTGGTTTTTCAACACTAACTCAAGTGCGAAAAGTGGTTTTTCAACACTAACACAACTGCGAAAAGTGGTTTTCCACAATAATACAAGTGCAAAAGTGGTGTCCTGCACCAACACAAGTGTGAAAAGTGGTTTTTCAACAATAACACAAGTGCGAAAAGTGGTTTTTCAACACTATCACAAGTGCAAAAAGTGTTTTTCCACACTAATACAAGTGCAAAAGTGGTTTCCTGCACCAACACAAGTGCGAAAAGTGGTTTTTCAACACAAACACAAGTGCGAAAAGTGGTTTTTCAACACTATCACAAGTGCAAAAAGTGTTTTTTCCACACTAATACAAGTGCAAAAGTGGTTTCCTGCACCAACACAAGTGCGAAAAGTGGTTTTTCAACACTAACACAAGTGCGAAAAGTGGTTTTTCAACACTAACACAAGTGTGAAAAGTGGTTTCTCAACACTAACACAAGTGCGAAAAGTGGTTTTTCCACACTAATACAAGTGAAAAAGTGGTTTCCTGCACCAACAAAAGTGTGAAATGTGGTTTTTCAACACTAACACAAGTGCGAAAAGTGGTTTTTCAACACTATCACAAGTGCAAAAAGTGTTTTTTCCACACTAATACAAGTGCAAAAGTGGTTTCCTGCACCAACACAAGTGCGAAAAGTGGTTTTTCAACACTAACACAAGTGCGAAAAGTGGTTTCCTGCACCAACACAAGTGCGAAAAGTGGTTTTTCAACACTAACACAAGTGCGAAAAGTGGTTTTTCAACACTAACACAAGTGCGAAAAGTGGTTTTTCAACACTAACACAACTGCGAAAAGTGCTTTTTCCACACTAATACAAGTGCAAAAGTGGTTTCCTGCACCAACACAAGTGCGAAAAGTGGTTTTTCAACACTAACACAAGTGCGAAAAGTGGTTTTTCCACACTAATACAAGTGCAAAAGTGGTTTCCTGCACCAACACAAGTGTGAAAAGTGGTTTTTCAACAATAACACAAGTGCGAAAAGTGGTTTTTCAACACTATCACAAGTGCAAAAAGTGTTTTTTCCACACTAATACAAGTGCAAAAGTGGTTTCCTGCACCAACACAAGTGCGAAAAGTGGTTTTTCAACACTAACACAAGTGCGAAAAGTGGTTTTTCAACACTAACACAAGTGCGAAAAGTGGTTTTTCCACACTAATACAAGTGCAAAAGTGGGTTCCTGCACCAACACAAGTGCGAAAAGTGGTTTTTCAACAATTACACAAGTGCGAAAAGTGGTTTTGCAACAATATCACAAGTGCAAAAAGTGTTTTTTCCACACTAATACAAGTGCAAAAGTGGTTTCCTGCACCAACACAAGTGCGAAAAGTGGTTTTTCAACACTAACACAAGTGCAAAAAGTGGTTTTTCAACACTAACACAAGTGCGAAAAGTGGTTTTTCCACACGAATACAAGTGCAAAAGTGGTTTCCTGCACCAACACAAGTGCGAAAAGTAGTTTTTCAACACTAACACAAGTGCGAAAAGTGGTTTTCAACACTAACACAAGTGCGAAAAGTGTTTTTTCCACACTAATACAAGTGCAAAAGTGGTTTCCTGCACCAACACAAGTGCGAAAAGTGGTTTTTCAACACTAACACAAGTGCGAAAAGTGGTTTTTCAACACTAACACAAGTGCGAAAAGTGGTTTTTCAACACTAACACAAGTGCGAAAAGTGGTTTTTCCACACTAATACAAGTGCAAAAGTGGTTTCCTGCACCAACAAAAGTGCGAAATGTGGTTTTTCAACACTAACACAAGTGCGAAAAGTGGTTTTTCAACACTATCACAAGTGCAAAAAGTGTTTTTTCCACACTAATACAAGTGCAAAAGTGGTTTCCTGCACAAACACAAGTGCGAAAAGTGGTTTTTCAACACTAACACAAGTGCGAAAAGTGGTTTTTCAACACTAACACAAGTGCGAAAAGTGGTATTTCCACACTAATACAAGTGCAAAAGTGCTTTCCTGCACCAACACAAGTGCGAAAAGTGGTTTTTCAACACTAACACAAGTGTGAAAAGTGGTTTTTCAACACTGGCACAAGTGCGAAAAGTGGTTTTTCCACACTAATACAAGTGCAAAAGTGGTTTCCTGCACCAACACAAGTGCGAAAAGTGGTTTTTCAACACTAACACAAGTGCGAAAAGTGGTTTTTCAACACTAACACAAGTGCGAAAAGTGGTTTCCTGCACCAACACAAGTGCGAAAAGTGGTTTTTAAACACTAACACAAGTGTGAAAAGTGGTTTTTCAACACTAACACAATTGCGAAAAGTGGTTTTTCCACACTAATACAAGTGCAAAAGTGGTTTCCTGCACCAACACAAGTGCGAAAAGTGGTTTTTCAACACTAACACAAGTGCGAAAAGTGGTTTTTCCACACTAATACAAGTGCAAAAGTCGTTTCCTGCACCAACACAAGTGCGAAAAGTGGTTTCCTGCATCAACACAAGTACGAAAAGTGGTTTTTCATTACTATCACAAGTGCAAAAAGTGTTTATTCTACACTAATACAAGTGCAAAAAGTGTTTTTTCCACACTAATACAAGTGCGAAAAGTGGTTTTTCAACACCAACACAAGTGCGAAAAGTGGTTTTTCAACACTAACACAAGTGCGAAAAGTGGTTTTTCCACACTAATACAAGTGCAAAAGTGGTTTCCTGCACCAACACAAGTGCGAAAAGTGGTTTTTCAACACTATCACAAGTGCAAAAAGTGTTTTTTCCACACTAATACAAGTGCAAAAGTGGTTTCCTGCACCAACACAAGTGCGAAAAGTGGTTTTTCAACACTAACACAAGTGCGAAAAGTGGTTTTTCAACACTAACACAAGTGTGAAAAGTGGTTTTTCAACACTAACACAAGTGCGAAAAGTGGTTTTTCCACACTAATACAAGTGCAAAAGTGGTTTCCTGCACCAACAAAAGTGCGAAATGTGGTTTTTCAACACTAACACAAGTGCGAAAAGTGGTTTTTCAACACTATCACAAGTGCAAAAAGTGTTTTTTCCACACTAATACAAGTGCAAAAGTGGTTTCCTGCACCAACACAAGTGCGAAAAGTGGTTTTTCAACACTAACACAAGTGCGAAAAGTGTTTTTTCAACACTAACACAAGTGCGAAAAGTGGTTTTTCCACAATAATACAAGTGCAAAAGTGGTTTCCTGCACCAACACAAGTGCGAAAAGTGGTTTTTCAACACTAACACAAGTGTGAAAAGTGGTTTTTCAACACTGGCACAAGTGCGAAAAGTGGTTTTTCCACACTAATACAAGTGCAAAAGTGGTTTCCTGCACCAACACAAGTGCGAAAAGTGGTTTTTCAACACTAACACAAGTGCGAAAAGTGGTTTTTCAACACTAACACAAGTGCGAAAAGTGGTTTTTCAACACTAACACAACTGCAAAAAGTGGTTTTTCCACACTAATACAAGTGCAAAAGTGGTTTCCTGCACCAACACAAGTGCAAAAAGTGGTTTTTCAACACTAACACAAGTGCGAAAAGTGGTTTTTCCACACTAATACAAGTGCAAAAGTGGTTTCCTGCACCAACACAAGTGTGAAAAGTGGTTTTTCAACAATAACACAAGTGCGAAAAGTGGTTTTTCAACACTATCACAAGTGCAAAAAGTGTTTTTTCCACACTAATACAAGTGCAAAAGTGGTTTCCTGCACCAACACAAGTGCGAAAAGTGGTTTTTCAACACTAACACAAGTGCAAAAAGTGGTTTTTCAACACTAACACAAGTGCGAAAAGTGGTTTTTCCACACTAATACAAGTGCAAAAGTGGGTTCCTGCACCAACACAAGTGCGAAAAGTGGTTTTTCAACACTAACACAAGTGTGAAAAGTGGTTTTTCAACACTGGCACAAGTGCGAAAAGTGGTTTTTCCACACTAATACAAGTGCAAAAGTGGTTTCCTGCACCAACAAAAGTGCGAAATGTGGTTTTTCAACACTAACACAAGTGCGAAAAGTGGTTTTTCAACACTATCACAAGTGCAAAAAGTGTTTTTTCCACACTAATACAAGTGCAAAAATGGTTTCCTGCACCAACACAAGTGCGAAAAGTGGTTTTTCAACACTAACACAAGTGCGAAAAGTGGTTTTTCAACACTAACACAAGTGCGAAAAGTGGTATTTCCACACTAATACAAGTGCAAAAGTGGTTTCCTGCACCAACACAAGTGCGAAAAGTGGTTTTTCAACACTAACACAAGTGTGAAAAGTGGTTTTTCAACACTGGCACAAGTGCGAAAAGTGGTTTTTCCACACTAATACAAGTGCAAAAGTGGTTTCCTGCACCAACACAAGTGCGAAAAGTGGTTTTTCAACACTAACACAAGTGCGAAAAGTGGTTTTTCAACACTAACACAAGTGCGAAAAGTGGTTTCCTGCACCAACACAAGTGCGAAAAGTGGTTTTTAAACACTAACACAAGTGCGAAAAGTGGTTTTTCAACACTAACACAATTGCGAAAAGTGGTTTTTCCACACTAATACAAGTGCAAAAGTGGGTTCCTGCACCAACACAAGTGCGAAAAGTGGTTTTTCAACAATAACACAAGTGCGAAAAGTGGTTTTTCAACAATATCACAAGTGCAAAAAGTGTTTTTTCCACACTAATACAAGTGCAAAAGTGGTTTCCTGCACCAACACAAGTGCGAAAAGTGGTTTTTCAACACTAACACAAGTGCGAAAAGTGGTTTTTCAACACTAACACAAGTGCGAAAAGTGGTTTTTCCACACTAATACAAGTGCAAAAGTGGTTTCCTGCACCAACACATGTGCGAAAAGTGGTTTTTCAACACTAACACAAGTGCAAAAAGTGGTTTTTCAACACTAACACAAGTGCGAAAAGTGGTTTTTCAACACTAACACAACTGCGAAAAGTGGTTTTCCACACTAATACAAGTGCAAAAGTGGCTTCCTGCACCAACACAAGTGTGAAAAGTGGTTTTTCAACAATAACACAAGTGCGAAAAGTGGTTTTTCAACACTATCACAAGTGCAAAAAGTGTTTTCCGACACTAATACAAGTGCAAAAGTGGTTTCCTGCACCAACACAAGTGCAAAAAGTGGTTTTTCAACACTAACACAAGTGCGAAAAGTGGTTTTTCCACACTAATACAAGTGCAAAAGTGGTTTCCTGCACCAACACAAGTGTGAAAAGTGGTTTTTCAACAATAACACAAGTGCGAAAAGTGGTTTTTCAACACTATCACAAGTGCAAAAAGTGTTTTTTCCACACTAATACAAGTGCAAAAGTGGTTTCCTGCACCAACACAAGTGCGAAAAGTGGTTTTTCAACACTAACACAAGTGCAAAAAGTGGTTTTTCAACACTAACACAAGTGCGAAAAGTGGTTTTTCCACACTAATACAAGTGCAAAAGTGGGTTCCTGCACCAACACAAGTGCGAAAAGTGGTTTTTCAACACTAACACAAGTGTGAAAAGTGGTTTTTCAACACTGGCACAAGTGCGAAAAGTGGTTTTTCCACACTAATACAAGTGCAAAAGTGGTTTCCTGCACCAACAAAAGTGCGAAATGTGGTTTTTCAACACTAACACAAGTGCGAAAAGTGGTTTTTCAACACTATCAAAAGTGAAAAAAGTGTTTTTTCCACACTAATACAAGTGCAAAAATGGTTTCCTGCACCAACACAAGTGCGAAAAGTGGTTTTTCAACACTAACACAAGTGCGAAAAGTGGTTTTTCAACACTAACACAAGTGCGAAAAGTGGTATTTCCACACTAATACAAGTGCAAAAGTGGTTTCCTGCACCAACACAAGTGCGAAAAGTGGTTTTTCAACACTAACACAAGTGTGAAAAGTGGTTTTTCAACACTGGCACAAGTGCGAAAAGTGGTTTTTCCACACTAATACAAGTGCAAAAGTGGTTTCCTGCACCAACACAAGTGCGAAAAGTGGTTTTTCAACACTAACACAAGTGCGAAAAGTGGTTTTTCAACACTAACACAAGTGCGAAAAGTGGTTTCCTGCACCAACACAAGTGCGAAAAGTGGTTTTTAAACACTAACACAAGTGCGAAAAGTGGTTTTTCAACACTAACACAATTGCGAAAAGTGGTTTTTCCACACTAATACAAGTGCAAAAGTGGGTTCCTGCACCAACACAAGTGCGAAAAGTGGTTTTTCAACAATAACACAAGTGCGAAAAGTGGTTTTTCAACAATATCACAAGTGCAAAAAGTGTTTTTTCCACACTAATACAAGTGCAAAAGTGGTTTCCTGCACCAACACAAGTGCGAAAAGTGGTTTTTCAACACTAACACAAGTGCGAAAAGTGGTTTTTCAACACTAACACAAGTGCGAAAAGTGGTTTTTCCACACTAATACAAGTGCAAAAGTGGTTTCCTGCACCAACACATGTGCGAAAAGTGGTTTTTCAACACTAACACAAGTGCAAAAAGTGGTTTTTCAACACTAACACAAGTGCGAAAAGTGGTTTTTCAACACTAACACAACTGCGAAAAGTGGTTTTCCACACTAATACAAGTGCAAAAGTGGCTTCCTGCACCAACACAAGTGTGAAAAGTGGTTTTTCAACAATAACACAAGTGCGAAAAGTGGTTTTTCAACACTATCACAAGTGCAAAAAGTGTTTTCCGACACTAATACAAGTGCAAAAGTGGTTTCCTGCACCAACACAAGTGCGAAAAGTGGTTTTTCAACACAAACACAAGTGCGAAAAGTGGTTTTTCAACACTAACACAAGTGCGAAAAGTGGTTTTTCCACACTAATACAAGTGCAAAAGTGGTTTCCTGCACCAACACAAGTGCGAAAAGTGGTTTTTCAACACTAACACAAGTGCGAAAAGTGGTTTTTCAACACTAACACAAGTGCGAAAAGTGGTTTTTCCACACTAATACAAGTGCAAAAGTGGTTTCCTGCACCAACACATGTGCGAAAAGTGTTTTTTCAACACTAACACAAGTGCGAAAAGTGGTTTTCAACACTAACACAAGTGCGAAAAGTGTTTTTTCCACACTAATACAAGTGCAAAAGTGGTTTCCTGCACCAACACAAGTGCGAAAAGTGGTTTTTCAACACTAACACAAGTGCGAAAAGTGGTTTTTCAACACTAACACAAGTGCGAAAAGTGGTTTTTCAACACTAACACAAGTGCGAAAAGTGGTTTTTCCACACTAATACAAGTGCAAAAGTGGTTTCCTGCACCAACAAAAGTGCGAAATGTGGTTTTTCAACACTAACACAAGTGCGAAAAGTGGTTTTTCAACACTATCACAAGTGCAAAAAGTGTTTTTTCCACACTAATACAAGTGCAAAAGTGGTTTCCTGCACCAACACAAGTGCGAAAAGTGGTTTTTCAACACTAACACAAGTGCGAAAAGTGGTTTTTCAACACTAACACAAGTGCGAAAAGTGGTATTTCCACACTAATACAAGTGCAAAAGTGGTTTCCTGCACCAACACAAGTGCGAAAAGTGGTTTTTCAACACTAACACAAGTGTGAAAAGTGGTTTTTCAACACTGGCACAAGTGCGAAAAGTGGTTTTTCCACACTAATACAAGTGCAAAAGTGGTTTCCTGCACCAACACAAGTGCGAAAAGTGGTTTTTCAACACTAACACAAGTGCGAAAAGTGGTTTTTCAACACTAACACAAGTGCGAAAAGTGGTTTCCTGCACCAACACAAGTGCGAAAAGTGGTTTTTAAACACTAACACAAGTGCGAAAAGTGGTTTTTCAACACTAACACAATTGCGAAAAGTGGTTTTTCCACACTAATACAAGTGCAAAAGTGGGTTCCTGCACCAACACAAGTGCGAAAAGTGGTTTTTCAACAATAACACAAGTGCGAAAAGTGGTTTTTCCACACTAATACAAGTGCAAAAGTGGTTTCCTGCACCAACACAAGTGTGAAAAGTGGTTTTTCAACAATAACACAAGTGCGAAAAGTGGTTTTTCAACACTATCACAAGTGCAAAAAGTGTTTTTTCCACACTAATACAAGTGCAAAAGTGGTTTCCTGCACCAACACAAGTGCGAAAAGTGGTTTTTCAACACTAACACAAGTGCGAAAAGTGGTTTTTCAACACTAACACAAGTGCGAAAAGTGGTTTTTCCACACTAATACAAGTGCAAAAGTGGGTTCCTGCACCAACACAAGTGCGAAAAGTGGTTTTTCAACAATAACACAAGTGCGAAAAGTGGTTTTTCAACAATATCACAAGTGCAAAAAGTGTTTTTTTCCACACTAATACAAGTGCAAAAGTGGTTTCCTGCACCAACACAAGTGCGAAAAGTGGTTTTTCAACACTAACACAAGTGCGAAAAGTGGTTTTTCAACACTAACACAAGTGCGAAAAGTGGTTTTTCCACACGAATACAAGTGCAAAAGTGGTTTCCTGCACCAACACAAGTGCGAAAAGTAGTTTTTCAACACTAACACAAGTGCGAAAAGTGGTTTTCAACACTAACACAAGTGCGAAAAGTGTTTTTTCCACACTAATACAAGTGCAAAAGTGGTTTCCTGCACCAACACAAGTGCGAAAAGTGGTTTTTCAACACTAACACAAGTGCGAAAAGTGGTTTTTCAACACTAACACAAGTGCGAAAAGTGGTTTTTCAACACTAACACAAGGGCGAAAAGTGGTTTTCCACACTAATACAAGTGCAAAAGTGGTTTCCTGCACCAACAAAAGTGCGAAATGTGGTTTTTCAACACTAACACAAGTGCGAAAAGTGGTTTTTCAACACTATCACAAGTGCAAAAAGTGTTTTTTCCACACTAATACAAGTGCAAAAGTGGTTTCCTGCACCAACACAAGTGCGAAAAGTGGTTTTTCAACACTAACACAAGTGCGAAAAGTGGTTTTTCAACACTAACACAAGTGCGAAAAGTGGTATTTCCACACTAATACAAGTGCAAAAGTGGTTTCCTGCACCAACACAAGTGCGAAAAGTGGTTTTTCAACACTAACACAAGTGTGAAAAGTGGTTTTTCAACACTGGCACAAGTGCGAAAAGTGGTTTTTCCACACTAATACAAGTGCAAAAGTGGTTTCCTGCACCAACACAAGTGCGAAAAGTGGTTTTTCAACACTAACACAAGTGCGAAAAGTGGTTTTTCAACACTAACACAAGTGCGAAAAGTGGTTTCCTGCACCAACACAAGTGCGAAAAGTGGTTTTTAAACACTAACACAAGTGCGAAAAGTGGTTTTTCAACACTAACACAATTGCGAAAAGTGGTTTTTCCACACTAATACAAGTGCAAAAGTATGTTCCTGCACCAACACAAGTGCGAAAAGTGGTTTTTCAACAATAACACAAGTGCGAAAAGTGGTTTTTCAACAATATCACAAGTGCAAAAAGTGTTTTTTCCACACTAATACAAGTGCAAAAGTGGTTTCCTGCACCAACACAAGTGCGAAAAGTGGTTTTTCAACACTAACACAAGTGCGAAAAGTGGTTTTTCCACACTAATACAAGTGCAAAAGTCGTTTCCTGCACCAACACAAGTGCGAAAAGTGGTTTCCTGCATCAACACAAGTACGAAAAGTGGTTTTTCATTACTATCACAAGTGCAAAAAGTGTTTATTCTACACTAATACAAGTGCAAAAAGTGTTTTTTCCACACTAATACAAGTGCGAAAAGTGGTTTTTCAACACCAACACAAGTGCGAAAAGTGGTTTTTCAACACTAACACAAGTGCGAAAAGTGGTTTTTCCACACTAATACAAGTGCAAAAGTGGTTTCCTGCACCAACACAAGTGCGAAAAGTGGTTTTTCAACACTATCACAAGTGCAAAAAGTGTTTTTTCCACACTAATACAAGTGCAAAAGTGGTTTCCTGCACCAACACAAGTGCGAAAAGTGGTTTTTCAACACTAACACAAGTGCGAAAAGTGGTTTTTCAACACTAACACAAGTGTGAAAAGTGGTTTTTCAACACTAACACAAGTGCGAAAAGTGGTTTTTCCACACTAATACAAGTGCAAAAGTGGTTTCCTGCACCAACAAAAGTGCGAAATGTGGTTTTTCAACACTAACACAAGTGCGAAAAGTGGTTTTTCAACACTATCACAAGTGCAAAAAGTGTTTTTTCCACACTAATACAAGTGCAAAAGTGGTTTCCTGCACCAACACAAGTGCGAAAAGTGGTTTTTCAACACTAACACAAGTGCGAAAAGTGGTTTTTCAACACTAACACAAGTGCGAAAAGTGGTTTTTCCACACTAATACAAGTGCAAAAGTGGTTTCCTGCACCAACACAAGTGCGAAAAGTGGTTTTTCAACACTAACACAAGTGTGAAAAGTGGTTTTTCAACACTGGCACAAGTGCGAAAAGTGGTTTTTCCACACTAATACAAGTGCAATAGTGGTTTCCTGCACCAACACAAGTGCGAAAAGTGGTTTTTCAACACTAACACAAGTGCGAAAAGTGGTTTTTCAACACTAACACAAGTGCGAAAAGTGGTTTTTCAACACTAACACAACTGCAAAAAGTGGTTTTTCCACACTAATACAAGTGCAAAAGTGGTTTCCTGCACCAACACAAGTGCAAAAAGTGGTTTTTCAACACTAACACAAGTGCGAAAAGTGGTTTTTCCACACTAATACAAGTGCAAAAGTGGTTTCCTGCACCAACACAAGTGTGAAAAGTGGTTTTTCAACAATAACACAAGTGCGAAAAGTGGTTTTTCAACACTATCACAAGTGCAAAAAGTGTTTTTTCCACACTAATACAAGTGCAAAAGTGGTTTCCTGCACCAACACAAGTGCGAAAAGTGGTTTTTCAACACTAACACAAGTGCGAAAAGTGGTTTTTCAACACTAACACAAGTGCGAAAAGTGGTTTTTCCACACTAATACAAGTGCAAAAGTGGGTTCCTGCACCAACACAAGTGCGAAAAGTGGTTTTTCAACAATAACACAAGTGCGAAAAGTGGTTTTTCAACAATATCACAAGTGCAAAAAGTGTTTTTTCCACACTAATACAAGTGCAAAAGTGGTTTCCTGCACCAACACAAGTGAGAAAAGTGGTTTTTCAACACTAACACAAGTGCGAAAAGTGGTTTTTCAACACTAACACAAGTGCGAAAAGTGGTTTTTCCACACGAATACAAGTGCAAAAGTGGTTTCCTGCACCAACACAAGTGCGAAAAGTAGTTTTTCAACACTATCACAAGTGCGAAAAGTGGTTTTCAACACTAACACAAGTGCGAAAAGTGTTTTTTCCACACTAATACAAGTGCAAAAGTGGTTTCCTGCACCAACACAAGTGCGAAAAGTGGTTTTTCAACACTAACACAAGTGCGAAAAGTGGTTTTTCAACACTAACACAAGTGCGAAAAGTGGTTTTTCAACACTAACACAAGTGCGAAAAGTGGTTTTTCCACACTAATACAAGTGCAAAAGTGGTTTCCTGCACCAACAAAAGTGCGAAATGTGGTTTTTCAACACTAACACAAGTGCGAAAAGTGGTTTTTCAACACTATCACAAGTGCAAAAAGTGTTTTTTCCACACTAATACAAGTGCAAAAATGGTTTCCTGCACCAACACAAGTGCGAAAAGTGGTTTTTCAACACTAACACAAGTGCGAAAAGTGGTTTTTCAACACTAACACAAGTGCGAAAAGTGGTATTTCCACACTAATACAAGTGCAAAAGTGGTTTCCTGCACCAACACAAGTGCGAAAAGTGGTTTTTCAACACTAACACAAGTGTGAAAAGTGGTTTTTCAACACTGGCACAAGTGCGAAAAGTGGTTTTTCCACACTAATACAAGTGCAAAAGTGGTTTCCTGCACCAACACAAGTGCGAAAAGTGGTTTTTCAACACTAACACAAGTGCGAAAAGTGGTTTTTCAACACTAACACAAGTGCGAAAAGTGGTTTCCTGCACCAACACAAGTGCGAAAAGTGGTTTTTAAACACTAACACAAGTGCGAAAAGTGGTTTTTCAACACTAACACAATTGCGAAAAGTGGTTTTTCCACACTAATACAAGTGCAAAAGTGGGTTCCTGCACCAACACAAGTGCGAAAAGTGGTTTTTCAACAATAACACAAGTGTGAAAAGTGGTTTTTCAACAATATCACAAGTGCAAAAAGTGTTTTTTCCACACTAATACAAGTGCAAAAGTGGTTTCCTGCACCAACACAAGTGCGAAAAGTGGTTTTTCAACACTAACACAAGTGCGAAAAGTGGTTTTTCAACACTAACACAAGTGCGAAAAGTGGTTTTTCCACACTAATACAAGTGCAAAAGTGGTTTCCTGCACCAACACATGTGCGAAAAGTGGTTTTTCAACACTAACACAAGTGCAAAAAGTGGTTTTTCAACACTAACACAAGTGCGAAAAGTGGTTTTTCAACACTAACACAACTGCGAAAAGTGGTTTTCCACACTAATACAAGTGCAAAAGTGGCTTCCTGCACCAACACAAGTGTGAAAAGTGGTTTTTCAACAATAACACAAGTGCGAAAAGTGGTTTTTCAACACTATCACAAGTGCAAAAAGTGTTTTCCGACACTAATACAAGTGCAAAAGTGGTTTCCTGCACCAACACAAGTGCGAAAAGTGGTTTTTCAACACAAACACAAGTGCGAAAAGTGGTTTTTCAACACTAACACAAGTGCGAAAAGTGGTTTTTCCACACTAATACAAGTGCAAAAGTGGTTTCCTGCACCAACACAAGTGCGAAAAGTGGTTTTTCAACACTAACACAAGTGTGAAAAGTGGTTTTTCAACACTAACACAAGTGCGAAAAGTGGTTTTTCCACACTAATACAAGTGCAAAAGTGGTTTCCTGCACCAACACATGTGCGAAAAGTGTTTTTTCAACACTAACACAAGTGCGAAAAGTGGTTTTTCAAGACTAACACAAGTGCGAAAAGTGTTTTTTCAACACTAACACAAGTGCGAAAAGTGGTTTTTCCACACTAATACAAGTGCAAAAGTGGTTTCCTGCACCAACACAAGTGCGAAAAGTGGTTTTTCAACACTAACACAAGTGCGAAAAGTGGTTTTTGAACACTATCACAAGTGCAAAAAGTGTTTTTTCCACACTAATACAAGCGCAAAAGTGGTTTCCAGCACCAACACAAGTGCGAAAAGTGGTTTTTCAACACTAACACAAGTGCGAAAAGTGATTTTTCAATACTAACACAAGTGCGAAAAGTGGTTTTTCCACACTAATACAAGTGCAAAAGTGGTTTCCTGCACCAACACAAGTGCGAAAAGTGGTTTTTCAACACTAACACAAGTGCGAAAAGTGGTTTTTCAACACTAACACAAGTGCGAAAAGTGTATTTTCCACACTAATACAAGTGCAAAAGTGGTTTCCTGCACCAACACAAGTGCGAAAAGTGGTTTTTCAACACTAACACAAGTGCGAAAAGTGGTTTTTCAACACTAACTCAAGTGCGAAAAGTGGTTTTTCAACACTAACACAACTGCGAAAAGTGGTTTTCCACACTAATACAAGTGCAAAAGTGGGGTCCTGCACCAACACAAGTGTGAAAAGTGGTTTTTCAACAATAACACAAGTGCGAAAAGTGGTTTTTCAACACTATCACAAGTGCAAAAAGTGTTTTTCCACACTAATACAAGTGCAAAAGTGGTTTCCTGCACCAACACAAGTGCGAAAAGTGGTTTTTCAACACAAACACAAGTGCGAAAAGTGGTTTTTCAACACTATCACAAGTGCAAAAAGTGTTTTTTCCACACTAATACAAGTGCAAAAGTGGTTTCCTGCACCAACACAAGTGCGAAAAGTGGTTTTTCAACACTAACACAAGTGCGAAAAGTGGTTTTTCAACACTAACACAAGTGTGAAAAGTGGTTTCTCAACACTAACACAAGTGCGAAAAGTGGTTTTTCCACACTAATACAAGTGCAAAAGTGGTTTCCTGCACCAACAAAAGTGCGAAATGTGGTTTTTCAACACTAACACAAGTGCGAAAAGTGGTTTTTCAACACTATCACAAGTGCAAAAAGTGTTTTTTCCACACTAATACAAGTGCAAAAGTGGTTTCCTGCACCAACACAAGTGCGAAAAGTGGTTTTTCAACACTAACACAAGTGCGAAAAGTGGTTTCCTGCACCAACACAAGTGCGAAAAGTGGTTTTTCAACACTAACACAAGTGCGAAAAGTGGTTTTTCAACACTAACACAAGTGCGAAAAGTGGTTTTTCAACACTAACACAACTGCGAAGTGTTTTTCCACACTAATACAAGTGCAAAAGTGGTTTCCTGCACCAACACAAGTGCGAAAAGTGGTTTTTCAACACTAACACAAGTGCGAAAAGTGGTTTTTCCACACTAATACAAGTGCAAAAGTGGTTTCCTGCACCAACACAAGTGTGAAAAGTGGTTTTTCAACAATAACACAAGTGCGAAAAGTGGTTTTTCAACACTATCACAAGTGCAAAAAGTGTTTTTTCCACACTAATACAAGTGCAAAAGTGGTTTCCTGCACCAACACAAGTGCGAAAAGCAGTTTTTCAACACTAACACAAGTGCGAAAAGTGGTTTTTCAACACTAACACAAGTGCGAAAAGTGCTTTTTCCACACTAATACAAGTGCAAAAGTGGGTTCCTGCACCAACACAAGTGCGAAAAGTGGTTTTTCAACAATTACACAAGTGCGAAAAGTGGTTTTTCAACAATATCACAAGTGCAAAAAGTGTTTTTTCCACACTAATACAAGTGCAAAAGTGGTTTCCTGCACCAACACAAGTGCGAAAAGTGGTTTTTCAACACTAACACAAGTGCGAAAAGTGGTTTTTCAACACTAACACAAGTGCGAAAAGTGGTTTTTCCACACGAATACAAGTGCAAAAGTGGTTTCCTGCACCAACACAAGTGCGAAAAGTAGTTTTTCAACACTAACACAAGTGCGAAAAGTGGTTTTCAACACTAACACAAGTGCGAAAAGTGTTTTTTCCACACTAATACAAGTGCAAAAGTGGTTTCCTGCACCAACACAAGTGCGAAAAGTGGTTTTTCAACACTAACACAAGTGCGAAAAGTGGTTTTTCAACACTAACACAAGTGCGAAAAGTGGTTTTTCAACACTAACACAAGTGCGAAAAGTGGTTTTTCCACACTAATACAAGTGCAAAAGTGGTTTCCTGCACCAACAAAAGTGCGAAATGTGGTTTTTCAACACTAACACAAGTGCGAAAAGTGGTTTTTCAACACTATCACAAGTGCAAAAAGTGTTTTTTCCACACTAATACAAGTGCAAAAGTGGTTTCCTGCACCAACACAAGTGCGAAAAGTGGTTTTTCAACACTAACACAAGTGCGAAAAGTGGTTTTTCAACACTAACACAAGTGCGAAAAGTGGTATTTCCACACTAATACAAGTGCAAAAGTGGTTTCCTGCACCAACACAAGTGCGAAAAGTGGTTTTTCAACACTAACACAAGTGTGAAAAGTGGTTTTTCAACAATGGCACAAGTGCGAAAAGTGGTTTTTCCACACTAATACAAGTGCAAAAGTGGTTTCCTGCACCAACACAAGTGCGAAAAGTGGTTTTTCAACACTAACACAAGTGCGAAAAGTGGTTTTTCAACACTAACACAAGTGCGAAAAGTGGTTTCCTGCACCAACACAAGTGCGAAAAGTGGTTTTTAAACACTAACACAAGTGCGAAAAGTGGTTTTTCAACACTAACACAATTGCGAAAAGTGGTTTTTCCACACTAATACAAGTGCAAAAGTGGGTTCCTGCACCAACACAAGTGCGAAAAGTGGTTTTTCAACAATAACACAAGTGCGAAAAGTGGTTTTTCCACACTAATACAAGTGCAAAAGTGGTTTCCTGCACCAACACAAGTGTGAAAAGTGGTTTTTCAACAATAACACAAGTGCGAAAAGTGGTTTTTCAACACTATCACATGTGCAAAAAGTGTTTTTTCCACACTAATACAAGTGCAAAAGTGGTTTCCTGCACCAACACAAGTGCGAAAAGTGGTTTTTCAACACTAACACAAGTGCGAAAAGTGGTTTTTCAACACTAACACAAGTGCGAAAAGTGGTTTTTCCACACTAATACAAGTGCAAAAGTGGTTTCCTGCACCAACACAAGTGCGAAAAGTGGTTTTTCAACAATAACACAAGTGCGAAAAGTGGTTTTTCAACAATATCACAAGTGCAAAAAGTGTTTTTTTCCACACTAATACAAGTGCAAAAGTGGTTTCCTGCACCAACACAAGTGCGAAAAGTGGTTTTTCAACACTAACACAAGTGCGAAAAGTGGTTTTTCAACACTAACACAAGTGCGAATAGTGGTTTTTCCACACGAATACAAGTGCAAAAGTGGTTTCCTGCACCAACACAAGTGCGAAAAGTAGTTTTTCAACACTAACACAAGTGCGAAAAGTGGTTTTCAACACTAACACAAGTGCGAAAAGTGTTTTTTCCACACTAATACAATTGCAAAAGTAGTTTCCTGCACCAACAAAAGTGCGAAAAGTGGTTTTTCAACACTAACACAAGTGCGAAAAGTGGTTTTTCAACACTAACACAAGTGCGAAAAGTGGTTTTTCAACACTAACACAAGGGCGAAAAGTGGTTTTTCCACACTAATACAAGTGCAAAAGTGGTTTCCTGCACCAACAAAAGTGCGAAATGTGGTTTTTCAACACTAACACAAGTGCGAAAAGTGGTTTTTCAACACTATCACAAGTGCAAAAAGGGTTTTTTCCACACTAATACAAGTGCAAAAGTGGTTTCCTGCACCAACACAAGTGCGAAAAGTGGTTTTTCAACACTAACACAAGTGCGAAAAGTGGTTTTTCAACACTAACACAAGTGCGAAAAGTGGTATTTCCACACTAATACAAGTGCAAAAGTGGTTTCCTGCACCAACACAAGTGCGAAAAGTGGTTTTTCAACACTAACACAAGTGTGAAAAGTGGTTTTTCAACACTGGCACAAGTGCGAAAAGTGGTTTTTCCACACTAATACAAGTGCAAAAGTGGTTTCCTGCACCAACACAAGTGCGAAAAGTGGTTTTTCAACACTAACACAAGTGCGAAAAGTGGTTTTTCAACACTAACACAAGTGCGAAAAGTGGTTTCCTGCACCAACACAAGTGCGAAAAGTGGTTTTTAAACACTAACACAAGTGCGAAAAGTGGTTTTTCAACACTAACACAATTGCGAAAAGTGGTTTTTCCACACTAATACAAGTGCAAAAGTGGGTTCCTGCACCAACACAAGTGCGAAAAGTGGTTTTTCAACAATAACACAAGTGCGAAAAGTGGTTTTTCAACAATATCACAAGTGCAAAAAGTGTTTTTTCCACACTAATACAAGTGCAAAAGTGGTTTCCTGCACCAACACAAGTGCGAAAAGTGGTTTTTCAACACTAACACAAGTGCGAAAAGTGGTTTTTCAACACTAACACAAGTGCGAAAAGTGGTTTTTCCACACTAATACAAGTGCAAAAGTGGTTTCCTGCACCAACACATGTGCGAAAAGTGGTTTTTCAACACTAACACAAGTGCAAAAAGTGGTTTTTCAACACTAACACAAGTGCGAAAAGTGGTTTTTCAATACTAACACAACTGCGAAAAGTGGTTTTCCACACTAATACAAGTGCAAAAGTGGCTTCCTGCACCAACACAAGTGTGAAAAGTGGTTTTTCCACAATAACACAAGTGCGAAAAGTGTTTTTTCAACACTAACACAAGTGCGAAAAGTGGTTTTTCAAGACTAACACAAGTGCGAAAAGTGTTTTTTCAACACTAACACAAGTGCGAAAAGTGGTTTTTCCACACTAATACAAGTGCAAAAGTGGTTTCCTGCACCAACACAAGTGCGAAAAGTAGTTTTTCAACACTAACACAAGTGCGAAAAGTGGTTTTCAACACTAACACAAGTGCGAAAAGTGTTTTTCCACACTAATACAAGTGCAAAAGTGGTTTCCTGCACCAACACAAGTGCGAAAAGTGGTTTTTCAACACTAACACAAGTGCGAAAAGTGGTTTTTCAACACTAACACAAGTGCGAAAAGTGGTTTTTCAACACTAACACAAGTGCGAAAAGTGGTTTTTCCACACTAATACAAGTGCAAAAGTGGTTTCCTGCACCAACAAAAGTGCGAAATGTGGTTTTTCAACACTAACACAAGTGCGAAAAGTGGTTTTTCAACACTATCACAAGTGCAAAAAGTGTTTTTTCCACACTAATACAAGTGCAAAAGTGGTTTCCTGCACCAACACAAGTGCGAAAAGTGGTTTTTCAACACTAACACAAGTGCGAAAAGTGGTTTTTCAACACTAACACAAGTGCGAAAAGTGGTATTTCCACACTAATACAAGTGCAAAAGTGGTTTCCTGCACCAACACAAGTGCGAAAAGTGGTTTTTCAACACTAACACAAGTGTGAAAAGTGGTTTTTCAACACTGGCACAAGTGCGAAAAGTGGTTTTTCCACACTAATACAAGTGCAAAAGTGGTTTCCTGCACCAACACAAGTGCGAAAAGTGGTTTTTCAACACTAACACAAGTGTGAAAAGTGGTTTTTCAACACTAACACAAGTGCGAAAAGTGGTTTTTCAACACTAACACAAGTGCGAAAAGTGGTTTTTCAACACTAATACAAGTGCAAAAGTGGGTTCCTGCACCAACACAAGTGCGAAAAGTGGTTTTTCAACAATAACACAAGTGCGAAAAGTGGTTTTTCCACACTAATACAAGTGCAAAAGTGGTTTCCTGCACCAACACAAGTGTGAAAAGTGGTTTTTCAACAATAACACAAGTGCGAAAAGTGGTTTTTCAACACTATCACATGTGCAAAAAGTGTTTTTTCCACACTAATACAAGTGCAAAAGTGGTTTCCTGCACCAACACAAGTGCGAAAAGTGGTTTTTCAACACTAACACAAGTGCGAAAAGTGGTTTTTCAACACTAACACAAGTGCGAAAAGTGGTTTTTCCACACGAATACAAGTGCAAAAGTGGTTTCCTGCACCAACACAAGTGCGAAAAGTAGTTTTTCAACACTAACACAAGTGCGAAAAGTGGTTTTCAACACTAACACAAGTGCGAAAAGTGTTTTTTCCACACTAATACAAGTGCAAAAGTGGTTTCCTGCACCAACACAAGTGCGAAAAGTGGTTTTTCAACACTAACACAAGTGCGAAAAGTGGTTTTTCAACACTAACACAAGTGCGAAAAGTGGTTTTTCAACACTAACACAAGGGCGAAAAGTGGTTTTTCCACACTAATACAAGTGCAAAAGTGGTTTCCTGCACCAACAAAAGTGCGAAATGTGGTTTTTCAACACTAACACAAGTGCGAAAAGTGGTTTTTCAACACTATCACAAGTGCAAAAAGGGTTTTTTCCACACTAATACAAGTGCAAAAGTGGTTTCCTGCACCAACACAAGTGCGAAAAGTGGTTTTTCAACACTAACACAAGTGCGAAAAGTGGTTTTTCAACACTAACACAAGTGCGAAAAGTGGTATTTCCACACTAATACAAGTGCAAAAGTGGTTTCCTGCACCAACACAAGTGAGAAAAGTGGTTTTTCAACACTAACACAAGTGTGAAAAGTGGTTTTTCAACACTGGCACAAGTGCGAAAAGTGGTTTTTCCACACTAATACAAGTGCAAAAGTGGTTTCCTGCACCAACACAAGTGCGAAAAGTGGTTTTTCAACACTAACACAAGTGCGAAAAGTGGTTTTTCAACACTAACACAAGTGCGAAAAGTGGTTTCCTGCACCAACACAAGTGCGAAAAGTGGTTTTTAAACACTAACACAAGTGCGAAAAGTGGTTTTTCAACACTAACACAATTGCGAAAAGTGGTTTTTCCACACTAATACAAGTGCAAAAGTGGGTTCCTGCACCAACACAAGTGCGAAAAGTGGTTTTTCAACAATAACACAAGTGCGAAAAGTGGTTTTTCAACAATATCACAAATGCAAAAAGTGTTTTTTCCACACTAATACAAGTGCAAAAGTGGTTTCCTGCACCAACACAAGTGCGAAAAGTGGTTTTTCAACACTAACACAAGTGCGAAAAGTGGTTTTTCAACACTAACACAAGTGCGAAAAGTGGTTTTTCCACACTAATACAAGTGCAAAAGTGGTTTCCTGCACCAACACATGTGCGAAAAGTGGTTTTTCAACACTAACACAAGTGCAAAAAGTGGTTTTTCAACACTAACACAAGTGCGAAAAGTGGTTTTTCAATACTAACACAACTGCGAAAAGTGGTTTTCCACACTAATACAAGTGCAAAAGTGGCTTCCTGCACCAACACAAGTGTGAAAAGTGGTTTTTCCTCAATAACACAAGTGCGAAAAGTGTTTTTTCAACACTAACACAAGTGCGAAAAGTGGTTTTTCAAGACTAACACAAGTGCGAAAAGTGTTTTTTCAACACTAACACAAGTGCGAAAAGTGGTTTTTCCACACTAATACAAGTGCAAAAGTGGTTTCCTGCACCAACACAAGTGCGAAAAGTGGTTTTTCAACACTAACACAAGTGCGAAAAGTGGTTTTTCAACACTATCACAAGTGCAAAAAGTGTTTTTTCCACACTAAAACAAGTGCAAAAGTGGTTTCCAGCACCAACACAAGTGCGAAAAGTGGTTTTTCAACACTAACACAAGTGCGAAAAGTGATTTTTCAAAACTAACACAAGTGCGAAAAGTGGTTTTTCCACACTAATACAAGTGCAAAAGTGGTTTCCTGCACCAACACAAGTGCGAAAAGTGGTTTTTCAACACTAACAAAAGTGCGAAAAGTGGTTTTTCAACACTAACACAAGTGCGAAAAGTGTTTTTTCCACACTAATACAAGTGCAAAAGTGGTTTCCTGCACCAACACAAGTGCGAAAAGTGGTTTTTCAACACTAACACAAGTGCGAAAAGTGGTTTTTCAACACTAACTCAAGTGCGAAAAGTGGTTTTTCAACACTAACACAACTAGTGGGGGGGCCAATGTAGCAGATTGAAATGCCCGGTGAAATTGCTTGTTAATTTTTGGACACTGGTTGGGCTGTCTTTAGGGATGATATAAGTTCTAGAAAAAATATGTCTCCAATTGTTTCAAGTTCTTTATGGCGGCCATTTTGGATTTTCAAAATGGCGGATGTCGAAAACGTAAAATTCCATTATCTTGGCTTCTAAATGACCTAGAGTTTCGATTCTGGTGTCCAGTTGTACATTTTTGGGGATAGAGAATTGAATGAAACCTTCTTTAATAACCTACAAGGGATAAAAATAGGTTTTTATGGCACAGCCGAACCAGTTTTCAAAATCTAACTTAATGCACATCTATCTTAATTGTTATTTGTTATTTGTATGTTCCAGATTCGTGACCCTGAGCTATGATGGAGCCAAAAAGCAAGAAAACCAAGAAAGAAACTGATTTCACACTTTGCATTCAGTGCCAGGATCCCCAAGGTGCACTAGTGACTGAGCCAGCACTGGGCTCATATGCAAAGTTTCTCCAGTTCATCCAGGAGAGGGCACGATATGGTGATGCCGACTTCAAACAGATCAGCGAACGATTAAGCTGTTTCACTGCCACTGACTTGAGGAACAATAAAGCAAAGTGGCACCGGGCATGTTATGGATCTACATGCAACACTGCTCACCTGGAGCGTGCTAGAGTTCGCCACCAGAAAGCCTGCGAACATGGCGACACCCAGCATCTTCATAAGAGGTGTGGACGTCCTTCTTCTGCACCTGCCGCTGCAAGTACCTCAGGTTCTACGCAAGACGAGACTCTTCGCTTCACACGTTCATCATCAACTCCATTCAACAGAGACCTTTGTTTCTTCTGTCAAGAGGTCACTAAGGAAAGTGTTCATGTTGTATGCACGTTCAACGCAGGTAAACAGCTGAAGAAAGCTGTTGAAGAAGGCAGCAACCACAAGTGGAAAGTTCAGCTGAGTGCTGCCATCAGTGCACATGATGCTCATGCGATCGACGTCAAGTATCATCTCCCATGCTGGGTGCAGAATGTCCAACGTGCTCCCAAGAGTGGGACATCAAGTGATGACAAAGAACACATACTGCAAGAAACTAATGTTATCAAAATAGCCGCAGACATTGAGTTTGTCAGCCTTGTTCGCTCTCTACTCCAAGCTGGTGAAATTCTCAACATGTCTGACCTGAAGTCGGTTTACTCCAGGATTCTTGACAATAATGGTGTGCACAATGTCCCATCACCTACTACCCAAGGCATGAAGGAGAAAATCAACTCTCACATTGATGACGTTCACTTCATGAAACCAAAACGTCGAAACGAGTCAGACTGTGTATTCTCCACTGCCGTGCGTGATGCAGCTGTCGAAGATGCAATGACGAAGACAAATGAAAAAAACATCGAACAACTGTTTGAGAGTGCCTCTGTTCTCCGCAGTGCCATTGCTTGTCAGAACAAGCACCCATGGCAATTTGAAGGAGAAATGAACACTGATGATGCTGAAAAGCATGTACCCAAAGTACTCTATGCTTTCCTCTGCTGGCTACTGGAAGGACCAGCCACGAGCATTGAGCCAGAGACTATGCGCTCAGCCACTATTCATCGAGATGTTATAACCATCAGTCAGAACATCATGTACGGCTACAAGTCAAAACGCCAAGTCACGTACAAGCCCAAAGAGCCAGATGCACCATTCCGCCATCGCTTAGAATGGCCACAGCAGCTTGCCGTTGCCATTGTAGTCCATCAGTCCACCAGAAACAAGAAGCTTCTGGATTTCCTGCATGGGTTCGGTCTGTCTGTTGATTATAGTCGGATCTTGCGGTTGGAGACACAGCTGGCCAACTCAGTCATAGAGTCTACGACAGAACAGGGTGTATACTTTCCAAGAACCATGCGCATAGGGACGTTTGTCTTCTTTGCAGTGGACAACAGTGACTTCAATGAAGACACACCTGATGGGAAGCGGACACTCCATGCTACAGCCTGGGCACTCTACCAACGACGGGAACATGCACCCTCCACAGATGAACATAGAACACTGACACTACATGACCGAAAGGCCAGACACCGCTCACTCAAGGTTCTGACTGCTCCAGACTTTGTTCCTTGCCAAGCACCAAACAAACAATCTGCCACAGGTACCACGTATAGCTTCAAGACACGGTCGTCACTTCAAGGCAGGATGTCTTCTCCAACTGCATGGATGTACAGCATCTCCGTAGCTCCCAGGAGGAGGCTGATACGAGGATCTTTCTTCACAGTCTAGATGCCGTCCGAAGAGGTGCAACACAGCTGTACATTCAGTCACCTGATACTGATGTATTCATCCTAGCACTCCACCGGTACCATGAACTATGCAAAGACACATACTTCATCACGGGTGTGGGGAACAAGAAGAGGCAAATCTCACTGGAACCAATAGTACATGAACTTGGTGTCAGGAAGGCTGCAGCCCCTACCAGGATTCCATGCATTCACGGGAGCAGACCAGACTGGTCGGTTTGCCGGCAAGGGAAAGCTCACATGTTGGCAAGCCCTCAATAGGTGCTCTGTTGAGGTGGTATCTGCGTTTCATGACCTTGGGGCCTCTGAGGAGCTGAGAGCTGACACAGAAAGTGACATTGAGGCATTTGTATGCCAGCTGTATGAGCCTCGTACTACAGTTGTGGATGTGGGCAAGCTGAGGTGGAGACTGTTTACCAAGAAACAGCTAGAGGCACAGAAGCTGCCACCAACACGGGGAGCTTTACATGAAGCCATTGCTCGTGCACATTTCCAGGCCATGGTGTGGCATCAGGCTGATGTACCGGACCCCCAGCTTCCACAACCAACAGAACATGGATGGAGAGCAGAAGGAGATCAGCTGGTGCCCATCACAACCAAGGACCCTCCAGCCCCAGCTGCCATCACACATCTAATCAAATGTAACTGCAAGAAGACCCAATGCATGTCTCACTGCTCATGCAGGTCTCAGCATCTCAACTGTTCTGAGATGTGTATGTGTGGGGCAGATGAAGAGGTGTGTGGTAACACGGGTCAGGAGCGCCCCATGGGAATCGATAACACTGATGATGAGGAGGATGGAGATCCTTCAATGTAACAATGAACACTGCCAACTAAAAATATTGCACAAAGACATTATAAGTGTACATTTGAACACTAAAGTCCAGCCTTTATGTGATTTAGAAGTGAAAATGATGGAAAAAAATATATATATGTGTTGGCATAAGTGCGTGAAAATCCAAGATGGCTGCCATAAGAACCCTTTTGATCATATGTAGGTGTATAAATGTGTGTTTATTGGATTAAGTATCCGCAAATATGTACATTTGGACACCAAAATTAACACTCTAGGTCATTTAGAAGCCAAGATAATGACAATTTCGGTTTTCAACAAACGCCATTTTGATAATCCAAAATGGCCGCTATAAAGAACTTGAAAAAAAATGGAGACATATTTTTTCTACAACTTCTATCATCCCTAAAGACAACCCAACCAGTGTCCACAAATTAACATTTGAATTCAACGGGAAAACATTGGCCCCCCCACTAAACTGCGAAAAGTGGTTTCCCACACTAATACAAGTGCAAAAGTGGTGTCCTGCACCAACACAAGTGTGAAAAGTGGTTTTTCAACAATAACACAAGTGCGAAAAGTGGTTTTTCAACACTATCACAAGTGCAAAAAGTGTTTTTCCACACTAATACAAGTGCAAAAGTGGTTTCCTGCACCAACACAAGTGTGAAAAGTGGTTTTTCCACAATAACACAAGTGCGAAAAGTGTTTTTTCAACACTAACACAAGTGCGAAAAGTGGTTTTTCAAGACTAACACAAGTGCGAAAAGTGTTTTTTCAACACTAACCAAGTGCGAAAAGTGGTTTTTCCACACTAATACAAGTGCAAAAGTGGTTTCCTGCACCAACACAAGTGCGAAAAGTAGTTTTTCAACACTAACACAAGTGCGAAAAGTGGTTTTCAACACTAACACAAGTGCGAAAAGTGTTTTTCCACACTAATACAAGTGCAAAAGTGGTTTCCTGCACCAACACAAGTGCGAAAAGTGGTTTTTCAACACTAACACAAGTGCGAAAAGTGGTTTTTCAACACTAACACAAGTGCGAAAAGTGGTTTTTCAACACTAACACAAGTGCGAAAAGTGGTTTTTCCACACTAATACAAGTGCAAAAGTGGTTTCCTGCACCAACAAAAGTGCGAAATGTGGTTTTTCAACACTAACACAAGTGCGAAAAGTGGTTTTTCAACACTATCACAAGTGCAAAAAGTGTTTTTTCCACACTAATACAAGTGCAAAAGTGGTTTCCTGCACCAACACAAGTGCGAAAAGTGGTTTTTCAACACTAACACAAGTGCGAAAAGTGGTTTTTCAACACTGGCACAAGTGCGAAAAGTGGTTTTTCCACACTAATACAAGTGCAAAAGTGGTTTCCTGCACCAACACAAGTGCGAAAAGTGGTTTTTTCAACACTAACACAAGTGCGAAAAGTGGTTTTTCAACACTAACACAAGTGCGAAAAGTGGTTTCCTGCACCAACACAAGTGCGAAAAGTGGTTTTTAAACACTAACACGAGTGCGAAAAGTGGTTTTTCAACACTAACACAATTGCGAAAAGTGGTTTTTCCACACTAATACAAGTGCAAAAGTGGGTTCCTGCACCAACACAAGTGCGAAAAGTGGTTTTTCAACAATAACACAAGTGCGAAAAGTGGTTTTTTCCACACTAATACAAGTGCAAAAGTGGTTTCCTGCACCAACACAAGTGTGAAAAGTGGTTTTTCAACAATAACACAAGTGCGAAAAGTGGTTTTTCAACACTATCACATGTGCAAAAAGTGTTTTTTCCACACTAATACAAGTGCAAAAGTGGTTTCCTGCACCAACACAAGTGCGAAAAGTGGTTTTTCAACACTAACACAAGTGCGAAAAGTGGTTTTTCAACACTAACACAAGTGCGAAAAGTGGTTTTTCCACACTAATACAAGTGCAAAAGTGGTTTCCTGCACCAACACAAGTGCGAAAAGTGGTTTTTCAACAATAACACAAGTGCGAAAAGTGGTTTTTCAACAATATCACAAGTGCAAAAAGTGTTTTTTTCCACACTAATACAAGTGCAAAAGTGGTTTCCTGCACCAACACAAGTGCGAAAAGTGGTTTTTCAACACTAACACAAGTGCGAAAAGTGGTTTTTCAACACTAACACAAGTGCGAAAAGTGGTTTTTCCACACGAATACAAGTGCAAAAGTGGTTTCCTGCACCAACACAAGTGCGAAAAGTAGTTTTTCAACACTAACACAAGTGCGAAAAGTGGTTTTCAACACTAACACAAGTGCGAAAAGTGTTTTTTCCACACTAATACAAGTGCAAAAGTGGTTTCCTGCACCAACACAAGTGCGAAAAGTGGTTTTTCAACACTAACACAAGTGCGAAAAGTGGTTTTTCAACACTAACACAAGTGCGAAAAGTGGTTTTTCAACACTAACACAAGGGCGAAAAGTGGTTTTTCCACACTAATACAAGTGCAAAAGTGGTTTCCCTGCACCAACAAAAGTGCGAAATGTGGTTTTTCAACACTAACACAAGTGCGAAAAGTGGTTTTTCAACACTATCACAAGTGCAAAAAGGGTTTTTTCCACACTAATACAAGTGCAAAAGTGGTTTCCTGCACCAACACAAGTGCGAAAAGTGGTTTTTCAACACTAACACAAGTGCGAAAAGTGGTTTTTCAACACTAACACAAGTGCGAAAAGTGGTATTTCCACACTAATACAAGTGCAAAAGTGGTTTCCTGCACCAACACAAGTGCGAAAAGTGGTTTTTCAACACTAACACAAGTGCGAAAAGTGGTTTTTTCAACACTAACACAAGTGCGAAAAGTGGTTTCCTGCACCAACACAAGTGCGAAAAGTGGTTTTTTAAACACTAACACAAGTGCGAAAAGTGGTTTTTCAACACTAACACAATTGCGAAAAGTGGTTTTTCCACACCTAAAACAAGTGCAAAAGTGGGTTCCTGCACCAACACAAGTGCGAAAAGTGGTTTTTCAACAATAACACAAGTGCGAAAAGTGGTTTTTCCACACTAATACAAGTGCAAAAGTGGTTTCCTGCACCAACACAAGTGTGAAAAGTGGTTTTTCAACAATAACACAAGTGCGAAAAGTGGTTTTTCAACACTATCACATTGTGCAAAAAGTGTTTTTTCCACACTAATACAAGTGCAAAAGTGGTTTCCTGCACCAACACAAGTGCGAAAAGTGGTTTTTCAACACTAACACAAGTGCGAAAAGTGGTTTTTCAACACTAACACAAGTGCGAAAAGTGGTTTTTCCACACTAATACAAGTGCAAAAGTGGTTTCCTGCACCAACACAAGTGCGAAAAGTGGTTTTTCAACAATAACACAAGTGCGAAAAGTGTTTTTCAACAATATCACAAGTGCAAAAAGTGTTTTTTTCCACACTAATACAAGTGCAAAAGTGGTTTCCTGCACCAACACAAGTGCGAAAAGTGGTTTTTCAACACTAACACAAGTGCGAAAAGTGTTTTTCAACACTAACACAAGTGCGAAAAGTGGTTTTTCCACACGAATACAAGTGCAAAAGTGGTTTCCTGCACCAACACAAGTGCGAAAAGTAGTTTTTCAACACTAACACAAGTGCGAAAAGTGGTTTTCAACACTAACACAAGTGCGAAAAGTGTTTTTTCCACACTAATACAAGTGCAAAAGTGGTTTCCTGCACCAACACAAGTGCGAAAAGTGGTTTTTCAACACTAACACAAGTGCGAAAAGTGGTTTTTCAACACTAACACAAGTGCGAAAAGTGGTTTTTCAACACTAACACAAGGGCGAAAAGTGGTTTTTCCACACTAATACAAGTGCAAAAGTGGTTTCCTGCACCAACAAAAGTGCGAAATGTGGTTTTTCAACACTAACACAAGTGCGAAAAGTGGTTTTTCAACACTATCACAAGTGCAAAAAGGGTTTTTTCCACACTAATACAAGTGCAAAAGTGGTTTCCTGCACCAACACAAGTGCGAAAAGTGGTTTTTCAACACTAACACAAGTGCGAAAAGTGGTTTTTCAACACTAACACAAGTGCGAAAAGTGGTATTTCCACACTAATACAAGTGCAAAAGTGGTTTCCTGCACCAACACAAGTGCGAAAAGTGGTTTTTCAACACTAACACAAGTGTGAAAAGTGGTTTTTCAACACTGGCACAAGTGCGAAAAGTGGTTTTTCCACACTAATACAAGTGCAAAAGTGGTTTCCTGCACCAACACAAGTGCGAAAAGTGGTTTTTCAACACTAACACAAGTGCGAAAAGTGGTTTTTCAACACTAACACAAGTGCGAAAAGTGGTTTCCTGCACCAACACAAGTGCGAAAAGTGGTTTTTAAACACTAACACAAGTGCGAAAAGTGGTTTTTCAACACTAACACAATTGCGAAAAGTGGTTTTTCCACAATAATACAAGTGCAAAAGTGGGTTCCTGCACCAACACAAGTGCGAAAAGTGGTTTTTCAACAATAACACAAGTGCGAAAAGTGGTTTTTCAACAATATCACAAATGCAAAAAGTGTTTTTTCCACACTAATACAAGTGCAAAAGTGGTTTCCTGCACCAACACAAGTGCGAAAAGTGGTTTTTCAACACTAACACAAGTGCGAAAAGTGGTTTTTCAACACTAACACAAGTGCGAAAAGTGGTTTTTCCACACTAATACAAGTGCAAAAGTGGTTTCCTGCACCAACACATGTGCGAAAAGTGGTTTTTCAACACTAACACAAGTGCAAAAAGTGGTTTTTCAACACTAACACAAGTGCGAAAAGTGGTTTTTCAATACTAACACAACTGCGAAAAGTGGTTTTCCACACTAATACAAGTGCAAAAGTGGCTTCCTGCACCAACACAAGTGTGAAAAGTGGTTTTTCCACAATAACACAAGTGCGAAAAGTGTTTTTTCAACACTAACACAAGTGCGAAAAGTGGTTTTTCAAGACTATCACAAGTGCGAAAAGTGTTTTTTCAACACTAACACAAGTGCGAAAAGTGGTTTTCCACACTAATACAAGTGCAAAAGTGGTTTCCTGCACCAACACAAGTGCGAAAAGTGGTTTTTCAACACTAACACAAGTGCGAAAAGTGGTTTTTCAACACTATCACAAGTGCAAAAAGTGTTTTTTCCACACTAATACAAGTGCAAAAGTGGTTTCCAGCACCAACACAAGTGCGAAAAGTGGTTTTTCAACACTAACACAAGTGCGAAAAGTGATTTTTCAAAACTAACACAAGTGCGAAAAGTGGTTTTTCCACACTAATACAAGTGCAAAAGTGGTTTCCTGCACCAACACAAGTGCGAAAAGTGGTTTTTCCAACACTAACACAAGTGCGAAAAGTGGTTTTTCAACACTAACACAAGTGCGAAAAGTGTTTTTTTCCACACTAATACAAGTGCAAAAGTGGTTTCCTGCACCAACACAAGTGCGAAAAGTGGTTTTTCAACACTAACACAAGTGCGAAAAGTGGTTTTTCAACACTAACTCAAGTGCGAAAAGTGGTTTTTCAACACTAACACAACTGCGAAAAGTGGTTTTCCCACACTAATACAAGTGCAAAAGTGGTGTCCTGCACCAACACAAGTGTGAAAAGTGGTTTTTCAACAATAACACAAGTGCGAAAAGTGGTTTTTCAACACTATCACAAGTGCAAAAAGTGTTTTTCCACACTAATACAAGTGCAAAAGTGGTTTCCTGCACCAACACAAGTGCGAAAAGTGGTTTTTCAACACAAACACAAGTGCGAAAAGTGGTTTTTCAACACTATCACAAGTGCAAAAAGTGTTTTTTCCACACTAATACAAGTGCAAAAGTGGTTTCCTGCACCAACACAAGTGCGAAAAGTGGTTTTTCAACACTAACACAAGTGCGAAAAGTGGTTTTTCAACACTAACACAAGTGTGAAAAGTGGTTTCTCAACACTAACACAAGTGCGAAAAGTGGTTTTTCCACACTAATACAAGTGCAAAAGTGGTTTCCTGCACCAACAAAAGTGCGAAATGTGGTTTTTCAACACTAACACAAGTGCGAAAAGTGGTTTTTTCAACACTATCACAAGTGCAAAAAGTGTTTTTTCCACACTAATACAAGTGCAAAAGTGGTTTCCTGCACCAACACAAGTGCGAAAAGTGGTTTTTCAACACTAACACAAGTGCGAAAAGTGGTTTCCTGCACCAACACAAGTGCGAAAAGTGGTTTTTCAACACTAACACAAGTGCGAAAAGTGGTTTTTCAACACTAACACAAGTGCGAAAAGTGGTTTTTCAACACTAACACAACTGCGAAAAGTGCTTTTTCCACACTAATACAAGTGCAAAAGTGGTTTCCTGCACCAACACAAGTGCGAAAAGTGGTTTTTCAACACTAACACAAGTGCGAAAAGTGGTTTTTCAACACTAACACAAGTGCGAAAAGTGGTTTTTCCACACTAATACAAGTGCAAAAGTGGGTTCCTGCACCAACACAAGTGCGAAAAGTGGTTTTTCAACAATTACACAAGTGCGAAAAGTGGTTTTTCAACAATATCACAAGTGCAAAAAGTGTTTTTTTCCACACTAATACAAGTGCAAAAGTGGTTGGTTTCCTGCACCAACACAAGTGCGAAAAGTGGTTTTTCAACACTAACACAAGTGCGAAAAGTGGTTTTTCAACACTAACACAAGTGCAAAAAGTGGTTTTTCCACACGAATACAAGTGCAAAAGTGGTTTCCTGCACCAACACAAGTGCGAAAAGTAGTTTTTCAACACTAACACAAGTGCGAAAAGTGGTTTTCAACACTAACACAAGTGCGAAAAGTGTTTTTTCCACACTAATACAAGTGCAAAAGTGGTTTCCTGCACCAACACAAGTGCGAAAAGTGGTTTTTCAACAATAACACAAGTGCGAAAAGTGGTTTTTCAACACTATCACAAGTGCAAAAAGTGTTTTTTCCACACTAATACAAGTGCAAAAGTGGTTTCCTGCACCAACACAAGTGCGAAAAGTGGTTTTTCAACACTAACACAAGTGCGAAAAGTGGTTTTTCAACACTAACACAAGTGCGAAAAGTGGTTTTTCCACACTAATACAAGTGCAAAAGTGGGTTCCTGCACCAACACAAGTGCGAAAAGTGGTTTTTCAACAATTACACAAGTGCGAAAAGTGGTTTTTCAACAATATCACAAGTGCAAAAAGTGTTTTTTCCACACTAATACAAGTGCAAAAGTGGTTTCCTGCACCAACACAAGTGCGAAAAGTGGTTTTTCAACACTAACACAAGTGCGAAAAGTGGTTTTTCAACACTAACACAAGTGCAAAAAGTGGTTTTTCCACATGAATACAAGTGCAAAAGTGGTTTCCTGCACCAACACAAGTGCGAAAAGTAGTTTTTCAACATTAACACAAGTGCGAAAAGTGGTTTTCAACACTAACACAAGTGCGAAAAGTGTTTTTTCCACACTAATACAAGTGCAAAAGTGGTTTCCTGCACCAACACAAGTGCGAAAAGTGGTTTTTCAACACTAACACAAGTGCGAAAAGTGGTTTTTCAACACTAACACAAGTGCGAAAAGTGGTTTTTCAACACTAACACAAGTGCGAAAAGTGGTTTTTCCACACTAATACAAGTGCAAAAGTGGTTTCCTGCACCAACAAAAGTGCGAAATGTGGTTTTTCAACACTAACACAAGTGCGAAAAGTGGTTTTTCAACACTATCACAAGTGCAAAAAGTGTTTTTTCCACACTAATACAAGTGCAAAAGTGGTTTCCTGCACCAACACAAGTGCGAAAAGTGGTTTTTCAACACTAACACAAGTGCGAAAAGTGGTTTTTCAACACTAACACAAGTGCCAAAAGTGGTATTTCCACACTAATACAAGTGCAAAAGTGGTTTCCTGCACCAACACAAGTGCGAAAAGTGGTTTTTCAACACTAACACAAGTGTGAAAAGTGGTTTTTCAACACTGGCACAAGTGCGAAAAGTGGTTTTTCCACACTAATACAAGTGCAAAAGTGGTTTCCTGCACCAACACAAGTGCGAAAAGTGGTTTTTCAACACTAACACAAGTGCGAAAAGTGGTTTTTCAACACTAACACAAGTGCGAAAAGTGGTTTCCTGCACCAACACAAGTGCGAAAAGTGGTTTTTAAACACTAACACAAGTGCGAAAAGTGGTTTTTCAACACTAACACAATTGCGAAAAGTGGTTTTTCCACACTAATACAAGTGCAAAAGTGGGTTCCTGCACCAACACAAGTGCGAAAAGTGGTTTTTCAACAATAACACAAGTGCGAAAAGTGGTTTTTCCACACTAATACAAGTGCAAAAGTGGTTTCCTGCACCAACACAAGTGTGAAAAGTGGTTTTTCAACAATAACACAAGTGCGAAAAGTGGTTTTTCAACACTATCACATGTGCAAAAAGTGTTTTTTCCACACTAATACAAGTGCAAAAGTGGTTTCCTGCACCAACACAAGTGCGAAAAGTGGTTTTTCAACACTAACACAAGTGCGAAAAGTGGTTTTTCAACACTAACACAAGTGCGAAAAGTGGTTTTTCAAGACCAACACAAGTGCGAAAAGTGTTTTTTCAACACTAACACAAGTGCGAAAAGTGGTTTTTCCACACTAATACAAGTGCAAAAGTGGTTTCCTGCACCAACACAAGTGCGAAAAGTAGTTTTTCAACACTAACACAAGTGCGAAAAGTGGTTTTCAACACTAACACAAGTGCGAAAAGTGTTTTTTCCACACTAATACAAGTGCAAAAGTGGTTTCCTGCACCAACACAAGTGCGAAAAGTGGTTTTTCAACACTAACACAAGTGCGAAAAGTGGTTTTTCAACACTAACCCAAGTGCGAAAAGTGGTTTTTCAACACTAACACAAGTGCGAAAAGTGGTTTTTCCACACTAATACAAGTGCAAAAGTGGTTTCCTGCACCAACAAAAGTGCGAAATGTGGTTTTTCAACACTAACACAAGTGCGAAAAGTGGTTTTTCAACACTATCACAAGTGCAAAAAGTGTTTTTTCCACACTAATACAAGTGCAAAAGTGGTTTCCTGCACCAACACAAGTGCGAAAAGTGGTTTTTCAACACTAACACAAGTGCGAAAAGTGGTTTTTCAACACTAACACAAGTGCGAAAAGTGGTATTTCCACACTAATACAAGTGCAAAAGTGGTTTCCTGCACCAACACAAGTGCGAAAAGTGGTTTTTCAACACTAACACAAGTGTGAAAAGTGGTTTTTCAACACTGGCACAAGTGCGAAAAGTGGTTTTTCCACACTAATACAAGTGCAAAAGTGGTTTCCTGCACCAACACAAGTGCGAAAAGTGGTTTTTCAACACTAACACAAGTGCGAAAAGTGGTTTTTCAACACTAACACAAGTGCGAAAAGTGGTTTCCTGCACCAACACAAGTGCGAAAAGTGGTTTTTAAACACTAACACGAGTGCGAAAAGTGGTTTTTCAACACTAACACAATTGCGAAAAGTGGTTTTTCCACACTAATACAAGTGCAAAAGTGGGTTCCTGCACCAACACAAGTGCGAAAAGTGGTTTTTCAACAATAACACATGTGCAAAAAGTGTTTTTTCCACACTAATACAAGTGCAAAAGTGGTTTCCTGCACCAACACAAGTGCGAAAAGTGGTTTTTCAACACTAACACAAGTGCGAAAAGTGGTTTTTCAACACTAACACAAGTGCGAAAAGTGGTTTTTCCACACTAATACAAGTGCAAAAGTGGTTTCCTGCACCAACACAAGTGCGAAAAGTGGTTTTTCAACAATAACACAAGTGCGAAAAGTGGTTTTTCAACAATATCACAAGTGCAAAAAGTGTTTTTTTCCACACTAATACAAGTGCAAAAGTGGTTTCCTGCACCAACACAAGTGCGAAAAGTGGTTTTTCAACACTAACACAAGTGCGAAAAGTGGTTTTTCAACACTAACACAAGTGCGAAAAGTGGTTTTTCCACACGAATACAAGTGCAAAAGTGGTTTCCTGCACCAACACAAGTGCGAAAAGTAGTTTTTCAACACTAACACAAGTGCGAAAAGTGGTTTTCAACACTAACACAAGTGCGAAAAGTGTTTTTTCCACACTAATACAAGTGCAAAAGTGGTTTCCTGCACCAACACAAGTGCGAAAAGTGGTTTTTAAACACTAACACAAGTGCGAAAAGTGGTTTTTCAACACTAACACAAGTGCGAAAAGTGGTTTTTCAACACTAACACAAGGGCGAAAAGTGGTTTTTCCACACTAATACAAGTGCAAAAGTGGTTTCCTGCACCAACAAAAGTGCGAAATGTGGTTTTTCAACACTAACACAAGTGCGAAAAGTGGTTTTTCAACACTATCACAAGTGCAAAAAGGGTTTTTTCCACACTAATACAAGTGCAAAAGTGGTTTCCTGCACCAACACAAGTGCGAAAAGTGGTTTTTCAACACTAACACAAGTGCGAAAAGTGGTTTTTCAACACTAACACAAGTGCGAAAAGTGGTATTTCCACACTAATACAAGTGCAAAAGTGGTTTCCTGCACCAACACAAGTGCGAAAAGTGGTTTTTCAACACTAACACAAGTGTGAAAAGTGGTTTTTCAACACTGGCACAAGTGCGAAAAGTGGTTTTTCCACACTAATACAAGTGCAAAAGTGGTTTCCTGCACCAACACAAGTGCGAAAAGTGGTTTTTCAACACTAACACAAGTGCGAAAAGTGGTTTTTCAACACTAACACAAGTGCGAAAAGTGGTTTCCTGCACCAACACAAGTGCGAAAAGTGGTTTTTAAACACTAACACAAGTGCGAAAAGTGGTTTTTCAACACTAACACAATTGCGAAAAGTGGTTTTTCCACACTAATACAAGTGCAAAAGTGGGTTCCTGCACCAACACAAGTGCGAAAAGTGGTTTTTCAACAATAACACAAGTGCGAAAAGTGGTTTTTCAACAATATCACAAGTGCAAAAAGTGTTTTTTCCACACTAATACAAGTGCAAAAGTGGTTTCCTGCACCAACACAAGTGCGAAAAGTGGTTTTTCAACACTAACACAAGTGCGAAAAGTGGTTTTTCAACACTAACACAAGTGCGAAAAGTGGTTTTTCCACACTAATACAAGTGCAAAAGTGGTTTCCTGCACCAACACATGTGCGAAAAGTGGTTTTTCAACACTAACACAAGTGCAAAAAGTGGTTTTTCAACACTAACACAAGTGCGAAAAGTGGTTTTTCAATACTAACACAACTGCGAAAAGTGGTTTTCCACACTAATACAAGTGCAAAAGTGGCTTCCTGCACCAACACAAGTGTGAAAAGTGGTTTTTCCACAATAACACAAGTGCGAAAAGTGTTTTTTCAACACTAACACAAGTGCGAAAAGTGGTTTTTCAAGACTAACACAAGTGCGAAAAGTGTTTTTTCAACACTAACACAAGTGCGAAAAGTGGTTTTTCCACACTAATACAAGTGCAAAAGTGGTTTCCTGCACCAACACAAGTGCGAAAAGTGGTTTTTCAACACTAACACAAGTGCGAAAAGTGGTTTTTCAACACTATCACAAGTGCAAAAAGTGTTTTTTCCACACTAATACAAGTGCAAAAGTGGTTTCCAGCACCAACACAAGTGCGAAAAGTGGTTTTTCAACACTAACACAAGTGCGAAAAGTGATTTTTCAAAACTAACACAAGTGCGAAAGTGGTTTTTCCACACTAATACAAGTGCAAAAGTGGTTTCCTGCACCAACACAAGTGCGAAAAGTGGTTTTTCAACACTAACACAAGTGCGAAAAGTGGTTTTTCAACACTAACACAAGTGCGAAAAGTGTTTTTTCCACACTAATACAAGTGCAAAAGTGGTTTCCTGCACCAACACAAGTGCGAAAAGTGGTTTTTCAACACTAACACAAGTGCGAAAAGTGGTTTTTCAACACTAACTCAAGTGCGAAAAGTGGTTTTTCAACACTAACACAACTGCGAAAAGTGGTTTTCCACACTAATACAAGTGCAAAAGTGGTGTCCTGCACCAACACAAGTGTGAAAAGTGGTTTTTCAACAATAACACAAGTGCGAAAAGTGGTTTTTCAACACTATCACAAGTGCAAAAAGTGTTTTTCCACACTAATACAAGTGCAAAAGTGGTTTCCTGCACCAACACAAGTGCGAAAAGTGGTTTTTCAACACAAACACAAGTGCGAAAAGTGGTTTTTCAACACTATCACAAGTGCAAAAAGTGTTTTTTCCACACTAATACAAGTGCAAAAGTGGTTTCCTGCACCAACACAAGTGCGAAAAGTAGTTTTTCAACACTAACACAAGTGCGAAAAGTGGTTTTTCAACACTAACACAAGTGTGAAAAGTGGTTTCTCAACACTAACACAAGTGCGAAAACTGGTTTTTCCACACTAATACAAGTGCAAAAGTGGTTTCCTGCACCAACAAAAGTGCGAAATGTGGTTTTTCAACACTAACACAAGTGCGAAAAGTGGTTTTTCAACACTATCACAAGTGCAAAAAGTGTTTTTTCCACACTAATACAAGTGCAAAAGTGGTTTCCTGCACCAACACAAGTGCGAAAAGTGGTTTTTCAACACTAACACAAGTGCGAAAAGTGGTTTCCTGCACCAACACAAGTGCGAAAAGTGGTTTTTCAACACTAACACAAGTGCGAAAAGTGGTTTTTCAACACTAACACAAGTGCGAAAAGTGGTTTTTCAACACTAACACAACTGCGAAAAGTGCTTTTTCCACACTAATACAAGTGCAAAAGTGGGTTCCTGCACCAACACAAGTGCGAAAAGTGGTTTTTCAACAATTACACAAGTGCGAAAAGTGGTTTTTCAACAATATCACAAGTGCAAAAAGTGTTTTTTCCACACTAATACAAGTGCAAAAGTGGTTTCCTGCACCAACACAAGTGCGAAAAGTGGTTTTTCAACACTAACACAAGTGCGAAAAGTGGTTTTTCCACACTAATACAAGTGCAAAAGTGGGTTCCTGCACCAACACAAGTGCGAAAAGTGGTTTTTCAACAATTACACAAGTGCGAAATGTGGTTTTTCAACAATATCACAAGTGCAAAAAGTGTTTTTTCCACACTAATACAAGTGCAAAAGTGGTTTCCTGCACCAACACAAGTGCGAAAAGTGGTTTTTCAACACTAACACAAGTGCGAAAAGTGGTTTTTCAACACTAACACAAGTGCAAAAAGTGTTTTTTCCACACGAATACAAGTGCAAAAGTGGTTTCCTGCACCAACACAAGTGCGAAAAGTAGTTTTTCAACACTAACACAAGTGCGAAAAGTGGTTTTCAACACTAACACAAGTGCGAAAAGTGTTTTTTCCACACTAATACAAGTGCAAAAGTGGTTTCCTGCACCAACACAAGTGCGAAAAGTGGTTTTTCAACAATAACACAAGTGCGAAAAGTGGTTTTTCAACACTATCACAAGTGCAAAAAGTGTTTTTTCCACACTAATACAAGTGCAAAAGTGGTTTCCTGCACCAACACAAGTGTGAAAAGTGGTTTTTCAACACTAACACAAGTGCGAAAAGTGGTTTTTCAACACTAACACAAGTGCGAAAAGTGGTTTTTCCACACTAATACAAGTGCAAAAGTGGGTTCCTGCACCAACACAAGTGCGAAAAGTGGTTTTTCAACAATTACACAAGTGCGAAAAGTGGTTTTTCAACAATATCACAAGTGCAAAAAGTGTTTTTTCCACACTAATACAAGTGCAAAAGTGGTTTCCTGCACCAACACAAGTGCGAAAAGTGGTTTTTCAACACTAACACAAGTGCGAAAAGTGGTTTTTCAACACTAACACAAGTGCAAAAAGTGGTTTTTCCACACGAATACAAGTGCAAAAGTGGTTTCCTGCACCAACACAAGTGCGAAAAGTAGTTTTTCAACACTAACACAAGTGCGAAAAGTGGTTTTCAACACTAACACAAGTGCGAACAGTGTTTTTTCCACACTAATACAAGTGCAAAAGTGGTTTCCTGCACCAACACAAGTGCGAAAAGTGGTTTTTCAACACTAACACAAGTGCGAAAAGTGGTTTTTCAACACTAACACAAGTGCGAAAAGTGGTTTTTCAACACTAACACAAGTGCGAAAAGTGGTTTTTCCACACTAATACAAGTGCAAAAGTGGTTTCCTGCACCAACAAAAGTGCGAAATGTGGTTTTTCAACACTAACACAAGTGCGAAAAGTGGTTTTTCAACACTATCACAAGTGCAAAAAGTGTTTTTTCCACACTAATACAAGTGCAAAAGTGGTTTCCTGCACCAACACAAGTGCGAAAAGTGGTTTTTCAACACTAACACAAGTGTGAAAAGTGGTTTTTCAACACTGGCACAAGTGCGAAAAGTGGTTTTTCCACACTAATACAAGTGCAAAAGTGGTTTCCTGCACCAACACAAGTGCGAAAAGTGGTTTTTCAACACTAACACAAGTGCGAAAAGTGGTTTTTCAACACTAACACAAGTGCGAAAAGTGGTTTCCTGCACCAACACAAGTGCGAAAAGTGGTTTTTAAACACTAACACAAGTGCGAAAAGTGGTTTTTCAACACTAACACAATTGCGAAAAGTGGTTTTTCCACACTAATACAAGTGCAAAAGTGGGTTCCTGCACCAACACAAGTGCGAAAAGTGGTTTTTCAACAATAACACAAGTGCGAAAAGTGGTTTTTCCACACTAATACAAGTGCAAAAGTGGTTTCCTGCACCAACACAAGTGTGAAAAGTGGTTTTTCAACAATAACACAAGTGCGAAAAGTGGTTTTTCAACACTATCACATGTGCAAAAAGTGTTTTTTCCACACTAATACAAGTGCAAAAGTGGTTTCCTGCACCAACACAAGTGCGAAAAGTGGTTTTTCAACACTAACACAAGTGCGAAAAGTGGTTTTTCAACACTAACACAAGTGCGAAAAGTGGTTTTTCAAGACTAACACAAGTGCGAAAAGTGTTTTTTCAACACTAACACAAGTGCGAAAAGTGGTTTTTCCACACTAATACAAGTGCAAAAGTGGTTTCCTGCACCAACACAAGTGCGAAAAGTAGTTTTTCAACACTAACACAAGTGCGAAAAGTGGTTTTCAACACTAACACAAGTGCGAAAAGTGTTTTTTCCACACTAATACAAGTGCAAAAGTGGTTTCCTGCACCAACACAAGTGCGAAAAGTGGTTTTTCAACACTAACACAAGTGCGAAAAGTGGTTTTTCAACACTAACCCAAGTGCGAAAAGTGGTTTTTCAACACTAACACAAGTGCGAAAAGTGGTTTTTCCACACTAATACAAGTGCAAAAGTGGTTTCCTGCACCAACAAAAGTGTGAAATGTGGTTTTTCAACACTAACACAAGTGCGAAAAGTGGTTTTTCAACACTATCACAAGTGCAAAAAGTGTTTTTTCCACACTAATACAAGTGCAAAAGTGGTTTCCTGCACCAACACAAGTGCGAAAAGTGGTTTTTCAACACTAACACAAGTGCGAAAAGTGGTTTTTCAACACTAACACAAGTGCGAAAAGTGGTATTTCCACACTAATACAAGTGCAAAAGTGGTTTCCTGCACCAACACAAGTGCGAAAAGTGGTTTTTCAACACTAACATAAGTGTGAAAAGTGGTTTTTCAACACTGGCACAAGTGCGAAAAGTGGTTTTTCCACACTAATACAAGTGCAAAAGTGGTTTCCTGCACCAACACAAGTGCGAAAAGTGGTTTTTCAACACAAACACAAGTGCGAAAAGTGGTTTTTCAACACTAACACAAGTGCGAAAAGTGGTTTCCTGCACCAACACAAGTGCGAAAAGTGGTTTTTAAACACTAACACGAGTGCGAAAAGTGGTTTTTCAACACTAACACAATTGCGAAAAGTGGTTTTTCCACACTAATACAAGTGCAAAAGTGGGTTCCTGCACCAACACAAGTGCGAAAAGTGGTTTTTCAACAATAACACAAGTGCGAAAAGTGGTTTTTCCACACTAATACAAGTGCAAAAGTGGTTTCCTGCACCAACACAAGTGTGAAAAGTGGTTTTTCAACAATAACACAAGTGCGAAAAGTGGTTTTTCAACACTATCACATGTGCAAAAAGTGTTTTTTCCACACTAATACAAGTGCAAAAGTGGTTTCCTGCACCAACACAAGTGCGAAAAGTGGTTTTTCAACACTAACACAAGTGCGAAAAGTGGTTTTTCAACACTAACACAAGTGCGAAAAGTGGTTTTTCCACACTAATACAAGTGCAAAAGTGGTTTCCTGCACCAACACAAGTGCGAAAAGTGGTTTTTCAACAATAACACAAGTGCGAAAAGTGGTTTTTCAACAATATCACAAGTGCAAAAAGTGTTTTTTTCCACACTAATACAAGTGCAAAAGTGGTTTCCTGCACCAACACAAGTGCGAAAAGTGGTTTTTCAACACTAACACAAGTGCGAAAAGTGGTTTTTCAACACTAACACAAGTGCGAAAAGTGGTTTTTCCACACGAATACAAGTGCAAAAGTGGTTTCCTGCACCAACACAAGTGCGAAAAGTAGTTTTTCAACACTAACACAAGTGCGAAAAGTGGTTTTCAACACTAACACAAGTGCGAAAAGTGTTTTTTCCACACTAATACAAGTGCAAAAGTGGTTTCCTGCACCAACACAAGTGCGAAAAGTGGTTTTTCAACACTAACACAAGTGCGAAAAGTGGTTTTTCAACACTAACACAAGTGCGAAAAGTGGTTTTTCAACACTAACACAAGGGCGAAAAGTGGTTTTTCCACACTAATACAAGTGCAAAAGTGGTTTCCTGCACCAACAAAAGTGCGAAATGTGGTTTTTCAACACTAACACAAGTGCGAAAAGTGGTTTTTCAACACTTTCACAAGTGCAAAAAGGGTTTTTTCCACACTAATACAAGTGCAAAAGTGGTTTCCTGCACCAACACAAGTGCGAAAAGTGGTTTTTCAACACTAACACAAGTGCGAAAAGTGGTTTTTCAACACTAACACAAGTGCGAAAAGTGGTATTTCCACACTAATACAAGTGCAAAAGTGGTTTCCTGCACCAACACAAGTGCGAAAAGTGGTTTTTCAACACTAACACAAGTGTGAAAAGTGGTTTTTCAACACTGGCACAAGTGCGAAAAGTGGTTTTTCCACACTAATACAAGTGCAAAAGTGGTTTCCTGCACCAACACAAGTGCGAAAAGTGGTTTTTCAACACTAACACAAGTGCGAAAAGTGGTTTTTCAACACTAACACAAATGCGAAAAGTGGTTTCCTGCACCAACACAAGTGCGAAAAGTGGTTTTTAAACACTAACACAAGTGCGAAAAGTGGTTTTTCAACACTAACACAATTGCGAAAAGTGGTTTTTCCACACTAATACAAGTGCAAAAGTGGGTTCCTGCACCAACACAAGTGCGAAAAGTGGTTTTTCAACAATAACACAAGTGCGAAAAGTGGTTTTTCAACAATATCACAAGTGCAAAAAGTGTTTTTTCCACACTAATACAAGTGCAAAAGTGGTTTCCTGCACCAACACAAGTGCGAAAAGTGGTTTTTCAACACTAACACAAGTGCGAAAAGTGGTTTTTCAACACTAACACAAGTGCGAAAAGTGGTTTTTCCACACTAATACAAGTGCAAAAGTGGTTTCCTGCACCAACACATGTGCGAAAAGTGGTTTTTCAACACTAACACAAGTGCAAAAAGTGGTTTTTCAACACTAACACAAGTGCGAAAAGTGGTTTTTCAATACTAACACAACTGCGAAAAGTGGTTTTCCACACTAATACAAGTGCAAAAGTGGCTTCCTGCACCAACACAAGTGTGAAAAGTGGTTTTTCCACAATAACACAAGTGCGAAAAGTGTTTTTTCAACACTAACACAAGTGCGAAAAGTGGTTTTTCAAGACTAACACAAGTGCGAAAAGTGTTTTTTCAACACTAACACAAGTGCGAAAAGTGGTTTTTCCACACTAATACAAGTGCAAAAGTGGTTTCCTGCACCAACACAAGTGCGAAAAGTGGTTTTTCAACACTAACACAAGTGCGAAAAGTGGTTTTTCAACACTATCACAAGTGCAAAAAGTGTTTTTTCCACACTAATACAAGTGCAAAAGTGGTTTCCAGCACCAACACAAGTGCGAAAAGTGGTTTTTCAACACTAACACAAGTGCGAAAAGTGATTTTTCAAAACTAACACAAGTGCGAAAAGTGGTTTTTCCACACTAATACAAGTGCAAAAGTGGTTTCCTGCACCAACACAAGTGCGAAAAGTGGTTTTTCAACACTAACACAAGTGCGAAAAGTGGTTTTTCAACACTAACACAAGTGCGAAAAGTGTTTTTTCCACACTAATACAAGTGCAAAAGTGGTTTCCTGCACCAACACAAGTGCGAAAAGTGGTTTTTCAACACTAACACAAGTGCGAAAAGTGGTTTTTCAACACTAACTCAAGTGCGAAAAGTGGTTTTTCAACACTAACACAACTGCGAAAAGTGGTTTTCCACACTAATACAAGTGCAAAAGTGGTGTCCTGCACCAACACAAGTGTGAAAAGTGGTTTTTCAACAATAACACAAGTGCGAAAAGTGGTTTTTCAACACTATCACAAGTGCAAAAAGTGTTTTTCCACACTAATACAAGTGCAAAAGTGGTTTCCTGCACCAACACAAGTGCGAAAAGTGGTTTTTCAACACAAACACAAGTGCGAAAAGTGGTTTTTCAACACTATCACAAGTGCAAAAAGTGTTTTTTCCACACTAATACAAGTGCAAAAGTGGTTTCCTGCACCAACACAAGTGCGAAAAGTGGTTTTTCAACACTAACACAAGTGCGAAAAGTGGTTTTTCAACACTAACACAAGTGTGAAAAGTGGTTTCTCAACACTAACACAAGTGCGAAAAGTGGTTTTTCCACACTAATACAAGTGCAAAAGTGGTTTCCTGCACCAACAAAAGTGCGAAATGTGGTTTTTCAACACTAACACAAGTGCGAAAAGTGGTTTTTCAACACTATCACAAGTGCAAAAAGTGTTTTTTCCACACTAATACAAGTGCAAAAGTGGTTTCCTGCACCAACACAAGTGCGAAAAGTGGTTTTTCAACACTAACACAAGTGCGAAAAGTGGTTTCCTGCACCAACACAAGTGCGAAAAGTGGTTTTTCAACACTAACACAAGTGCGAAAAGTGGTTTTTCAACACTAACACAAGTGCGAAAAGTGGTTTTTCAACACTAACACAACTGCGAAAAGTGCTTTTTCCACACTAATACAAGTGCAAAAGTGGTTTCCTGCACCAACACAAGTGCGAAAAGTGGTTTTTCAACACTAACACAAGTGCAAAAAGTGGTTTTTCCACACTAATACAAGTGCAAAAGTGGTTTCCTGCACCAACACAAGTGTGAAAAGTGGTTTTTCAACAATAACACAAGTGCGAAAAGTGGTTTTTCAACACTATCACAAGTGCAAAAAGTGTTTTTTCCACACTAATACAAGTGCAAAAGTGGTTTCCTGCACCAACACAAGTGCGAAAAGTGGTTTTTCAACACTAACACAAGTGCGAAAAGTGGTATTTCAACACTAACACAAGTGCGAAAAGTGGTTTTTCCACACTAATACAAGTGCAAAAGTGGGTTCCTGCACCAACACAAGTGCGAAAAGTGGTTTTTCAACAATTACACAAGTGCGAAAAGTGGTTTTTCAACAATATCACAAGTGCAAAAAGTGTTTTTTCCACACTAATACAAGTGCAAAAGTGGTTTCCTGCACCAACACAAGTGCGAAAAGTGGTTTTTCAACACTAACACAAGTGCGAAAAGTGGTTTTTCAACACTAACACAAGTGCAAAAAGTGGTTTTTCCACACGAATACAAGTGCAAAAGTGGTTTCCTGCACCAACACAAGTGCGAAAAGTAGTTTTTCAACACTAACACAAGTGCGAAAAGTGGTTTTCAACACTAACACAAGTGCGAAAAGTGTTTTTTCCACACTAATACAAGTGCAAAAGTGGTTTCCTGCACCAACACAAGTGCGAAAAGTGGTTTTTCAACAATAACACAAGTGCGAAAAGTGGTTTTTCAACACTATCACAAGTGCAAAAAGTGTTTTTTCCACACTAATACAAGTGCAAAAGTGGTTTCCTGCACCAACACAAGTGCGAAAAGTGGTTTTTCAACACTAACACAAGTGCGAAAAGTGGTTTTTCAACACTAACACAAGTGCGAAAAGTGGTTTTTCCACACTAATACAAGTGCAAAAGTGGGTTCCTGCACCAACACAAGTGCGAAAAGTGGTTTTTCAACAATTACACAAGTGCGAAAAGTGGTTTTTCAACAATATCACAAGTGCAAAAAGTGTTTTTTCCACACGAATACAAGTGCAAAAGTGGTTTCCTGCACCAACACAAGTGCGAAAAGTAGTTTTTCAACACTAACACAAGTGCGAAAAGTGGTTTTCAACACTAACACAAGTGCGAAAAGTGTTTTTTCCACACTAATACAAGTGCAAAAGTGGTTTCCTGCACCAACACAAGTGCGAAAAGTGGTTTTTCAACACTAACACAAGTGCGAAAAGTGGTTTTTCAACACTAACACAAGTGCGAAAAGTGGTTTTTCAACACTAACACAAGTGCGAAAAGTGGTTTTTCCACACTAATACAAGTGCAAAAGTGGTTTCCTGCACCAACAAAAGTGCGAAATGTGGTTTTTCAACACTAACACAAGTGCGAAAAGTGGTTTTTCAACACTATCACAAGTGCAAAAAGTGTTTTTTCCACACTAATACAAGTGCAAAAGTGGTTTCCTGCACCAACACAAGTGCGAAAAGTGGTTTTTCAACACTAACACAAGTGCGAAAAGTGGTTTTTCAACACTAACACAAGTGCCAAAAGTGGTATTTCCACACTAATACAAGTGCAAAAGTGGTTTCCTGCACCAACACAAGTGCGAAAAGTGGTTTTTCAACACTAACACAAGTGTGAAAAGTGGTTTTTCAACACTGGCACAAGTGCGAAAAGTGGTTTTTCCACACTAATACAAGTGCAAAAGTGGTTTCCTGCACCAACACAAGTGCGAAAAGTGGTTTTTCAACACTAACACAAGTGCGAAAAGTGGTTTTTCAACACTAACACAAGTGCGAAAAGTGGTTTCCTGCACCAACACAAGTGCGAAAAGTGGTTTTTAAACACTAACACAAGTGCGAAAAGTGGTTTTTCAACACTAACACAATTGCGAAAAGTGGTTTTTCCACACTAATACAAGTGCAAAAGTGGGTTCCTGCACCAACACAAGTGCGAAAAGTGGTTTTTCAACAATAACACAAGTGCGAAAAGTGGTTTTTCCACACTAATACAAGTGCAAAAGTGGTTTCCTGCACCAACACAAGTGTGAAAAGTGGTTTTTCAACAATAACACAAGTGCGAAAAGTGGTTTTTCAACACTATCACATGTGCAAAAAGTGTTTTTTCCACACTAATACAAGTGCAAAAGTGGTTTCCTGCACCAACACAAGTGCGAAAAGTGGTTTTTCAACACTAACACAAGTGCGAAAAGTGGTTTTTCAACACTAACACAAGTGCGAAAAGTGGTTTTTCCACACTAATACAAGTGCAAAAGTGGTTTCCTGCACCAACACAAGTGCGAAAAGTGGTTTTTCAACAATAACACAAGTGCGAAAAGTGGTTTTTCAACAATATCACAAGTGCAAAAAGTGTTTTTTTCCACACTAATACAAGTGCAAAAGTGGTTTCCTGCACCAACACAAGTGCGAAAAGTGGTTTTTCAACACTAACACAAGTGCGAAAAGTGGTTTTTCAACACTAACACAAGTGCGAAAAGTGGTTTTTCCACACGAATACAAGTGCAAAAGTGGTTTCCTGCACCAACACAAGTGCGAAAAGTAGTTTTTCAACACTAACACAAGTGCGAAAAGTGGTTTTTCAACACTAACACAAGTGCAAAAAGTGGTTTTTCCACACGAATACAAGTGCAAAAGTGGTTTCCTGCACCAACACAAGTGCGAAAAGTAGTTTTTCAACACTAACACAAGTGCGAAAAGTGGTTTTCAACACTAACACAAGTGCGAAAAGTGTTTTTTCCACACTAATACAAGTGCAAAAGTGGTTTCCTGCACCAACACAAGTGCGAAAAGTGGTTTTTCAACACTAACACAAGTGCGAAAAGTGGTTTTTCAACACTAACACAAGTGCGAAAAGTGGTTTTTCAACACTAACACAAGTGCGAAAAGTGGTTTTTCCACACTAATACAAGTGCAAAAGTGGTTTCCTGCACCAACAAAAGTGCGAAATGTGGTTTTTCAACACTAACACAAGTGCGAAAAGTGGTTTTTCAACACTATCACAAGTGCAAAAAGTGTTTTTTCCACACTAATACAAGTGCAAAAGTGGTTTCCTGCACCAACACAAGTGCGAAAAGTGGTTTTTCAACACTAACACAAGTGCGAAAAGTGGTTTTTCAACACTAACACAAGTGCCAAAAGTGGTATTTCCACACTAATACAAGTGCAAAAGTGGTTTCCTGCACCAACACAAGTGCGAAAAGTGGTTTTTCAACACTAACACAAGTGTGAAAAGTGGTTTTTCAACACTGGCACAAGTGCGAAAAGTGGTTTTTCCACACTAATACAAGTGCAAAAGTGGTTTCCTGCACCAACACAAGTGCGAAAAGTGGTTTTTCAACACTAACACAAGTGCGAAAAGTGGTTTTTCAACACTAACACAAGTGCGAAAAGTGGTTTCCTGCACCAACACAAGTGCGAAAAGTGGTTTTTAAACACTAACACAAGTGCGAAAAGTGGTTTTTCAACACTAACACAATTGCGAAAAGTGGTTTTTCCACACTAATACAAGTGCAAAAGTGGGTTCCTGCACCAACACAAGTGCGAAAAGTGGTTTTTCAACAATAACACAAGTGCGAAAAGTGGTTTTTCCACACTACTACAAGTGCAAAAGTGGTTTCCTGCACCGACACAAGTGTGAAAAGTGGTTTTTCAACAATAACACAAGTGCGAAAAGTGGTTTTTCAACACTATCACATGTGCAAAAAGTGTTTTTTCCACACTAATACAAGTGCAAAAGTGGTTTCCTGCACCAACACAAGTGCGAAAAGTGGTTTTTCAACACTAACACAAGTGCGAAAAGTGGTTTTTCAACACTAACACAAGTGCGAAAAGTGGTTTTTCCACACTAATACAAGTGCAAAAGTGGTTTCCTGCACCAACACAAGTGCGAAAAGTGGTTTTTCAACAATAACACAAGTGCGAAAAGTGGTTTTTCAACAATATCACAAGTGCAAAAAGTGTTTTTTTCCACACTAATACAAGTGCAAAAGTGGTTTCCTGCACCAACACAAGTGCGAAAAGTGGTTTTTCAACACTAACACAAGTGCGAAAAGTGGTTTTTCAACACTAACACAAGTGCGAAAAGTGGTTTTTCCACACGAATACAAGTGCAAAAGTGGTTTCCTGCACCAACACAAGTGCGAAAAGTAGTTTTTCAACACTAACACAAGTGCGAAAAGTGGTTTTCAACACTAACACAAGTGCGAAAAGTGTTTTTTCCACACTAATACAAGTGCAAAAGTGGTTTCCTGCACCAACACAAGTGCGAAAAGTGGTTTTTCAACACTAACACAAGTGCGAAAAGTGGTTTTTCAACACTAACACAAGTGCGAAAAGTGGTTTTTCAACACTAACACAAGGGCGAAAAGTGGTTTTCCACACTAATACAAGTGCAAAAGTGGTTTCCTGCACCAACAAAAGTGCGAAATGTGGTTTTTCAACACTAACACAAGTGCGAAAAGTGGTTTTTCAACACTATCACAAGTGCAAAAAGGGTTTTTTCCACACTAATACAAGTGCAAAAGTGGTTTCCTGCACCAACACAAGTGCGAAAAGTGGTTTTTCAACACTAACACAAGTGCGAAAAGTGGTTTTTCAACACTAACACAAGTGCGAAAAGTGGTATTTCCACACTAATACAAGTGCAAAAGTGGTTTCCTGCACCAACACAAGTGCGAAAAGTGGTTTTTCAACACTAACACAAGTGTGAAAAGTGGTTTTTCAACACTGGCACAAGTGCGAAAAGTGGTTTTTCCACACTAATACAAGTGCAAAAGTGGTTTCCTGCACCAACACAAGTGCGAAAAGTGGTTTTTCAACACTAACACAAGTGCGAAAAGTGGTTTTTCAACACTAACACAAGTGCGAAAAGTGGTTTCCTGCACCAACACAAGTGCGAAAAGTGGTTTTTAAACACTAACACAAGTGCGAAAAGTGGTTTTTCAACACTAACACATTTGCGAAAAGTGGTTTTTCCACACTAATACAAGTGCAAAAGTGGGTTCCTGCACCAACACAAGTGCGAAAAGTGGTTTTTCAACAATAACACAAGTGCGAAAAGTGGTTTTTCAACAATATCACAAGTGCAAAAAGTGTTTTTTCCACACTAATACAAGTGCAAAAGTGGTTTCCTGCACCAACACAAGTGCGAAAAGTGGTTTTTCAACACTAACACAAGTGCGAAAAGTGGTTTTTCAACACTAACACAAGTGCGAAAAGTGGTTTTTCCACACTAATACAAGTGCAAAAGTGGTTTCCTGCACCAACACATGTGCGAAAAGTGGTTTTTCAACACTAACACAAGTGCAAAAAGTGGTTTTTCAACACTAACACAAGTGCGAAAAGTGGTTTTTCAACACTAACACAACTGCGAAAAGTGGTTTTCCACACTAATACAAGTGCAAAAGTGGCTTCCTGCACCAACACAAGTGTGAAAAGTGGTTTTTCCACAATAACACAAGTGCGAAAAGTGGTTTTTCAACACTATCACAAGTGCAAAAAGTGTTTTCCGACACTAATACAAGTGCAAAAGTGGTTTCCTGCACCAACACAAGTGCGAAAAGTGGTTTTTCAACACAAACACAAGTGCGAAAAGTGGTTTTTCAACACTAACACAAGTGCGAAAAGTGGTTTTTCCACACTAATACAAGTGCAAAAGTGGTTTCCTGCACCAACACAAGTGCGAAAAGTGGTTTTTCAACACTAACACAAGTGCGAAAAGTGGTTTTTCAACACTAACACAAGTGCGAAAAGTGGTTTTTCCACACTAATACAAGTGCAAAAGTGGTTTCCTGCACCAACACATGTGCGAAAAGTGTTTTTTCAACACTAACACAAGTGCGAAAAGTGGTTTTTCAAGACTAACACAAGTGCGAAAAGTGTTTTTTCAACACTAACACAAGTGCGAAAAGTGGTTTTTCCACACTAATACAAGTGCAAAAGTGGTTTCCTGCACCAATACAAGTGCGAAAAGTGGTTTTTCAACACTAACACAAGTGCGAAAAGTGGTTTTTCAACACTATCACAAGTGCAAAAAGTGTTTTTTCCACACTAATACAAGTGCAAAAGTGGTTTCCAGCACCAACACAAGTGCGAAAAGTGGTTTTTCAACACTAACACAAGTGCGAAAAGTGATTTTTCAATACTAACACAAGTGCGAAAAGTGGTTTTTCCACACTAATACAAGTGCAAAAGTGGTTTCCTGCACCAACACAAGTGCGAAAAGTGGTTTTTCAACACTAACACAAGTGCGAAAAGTGGTTTTTCAACACTAACACAAGTGCGAAAAGTGTTTTTTCCACACTAATACAAGTGCAAAAGTGGTTTACTGCACCAACACAAGTGCGAAAAGTGGTTTTTCAACACTAACACAAGTGCGAAAAGTGGTTTTTCAACACTAACTCAAGTGCGAAAAGTGGTTTTTCAACACTAACACAACTGCGAAAAGTGGTTTTTCCACACTAATACAAGTGCAAAAGTGGTGTCCTGCACCAACACAAGTGTGAAAAGTGGTTTTTCAACAATAACACAAGTGCGAAAAGTGGTTTTTCAACACTATCACAAGTGCAAAAAGTGTTTTTCCACACATTAAACAAGTGCAAAAGTGGTTTCCTGCACCAACACAAGTGCGAAAAGTGGTTTTTCAACACAAACACAAGTGCGAAAAGTGGTTTTTCAACACTAACACAAGTGCGAAAAGTGGTTTTTCCACACTAATTACAAGTGCAAAAGTGGTTTCCTGCACCAACACAAGTGCGAAAAGTGGTTTTTCAACATTAACCCAAGTGCGAAAAGTGGTTTTTCAACACTAACACAAGTGCGAAAAGTGGTTTTTCCACACTAATACAAGTGCAAAAGTGGTTTCCTGCACCAACACAAGTGCGAAAAGTGGTTTTTCAACACTAACACAAGTGCGAAAAGTGGTTTTTCAACACTAACACAAGTGCGAAAAGTGGTTTTTCAACACTAACACAAGTGCGAAAAGTGGTTTCCTGCACCAACACAAGTGCGAAAAGTGGTTTTTAAACACTAACACAAGTGCGAAAAGTGGTTTTTCAACACTAACACAATTGCGAAAAGTGGTTTTTCCACACTAATACAAGTGCAAAAGTGGGTTCCTGCACCAACACAATTGCGAAAAGTGGTTTTTCAACAATAACACAAGTGCGAAAAGTGGTTTTTCAACAATATCACAAGTGCAAAAAGTGTTTTTTCCACACTAATACAAGTGCAAAAGTGGTTTCCTGCACCAACACAAGTGCGAAAAGTGGTTTTTCAACACTAACACAAGTGCGAAAAGTGGTTTTTCAACACTAACACAAGTGCGAAAAGTGGTTTTTCCACACTAATACAAGTGCAAAAGTGGTTTCCTGCACCAACACATGTGCGAAAAGTGGTTTTTCAACACTAACACAAGTGCAAAAAGTGGTTTTTCAACACTAACACAAGTGCGAAAAGTGGTTTTTCAACACTAACACAACTGCGAAAAGTGGTTTTCCACACTAATACAAGTGCAAAAGTGGCTTCCTGCACCAACACAAGTGTGAAAAGTGGTTTTTCCACAATAACACAAGTGCGAAAAGTGGTTTTTCAACACTATCACAAGTGCAAAAAGTGTTTTCCGACACTAATACAAGTGCAAAAGTGGTTTCCTGCACCAACACAAGTGCGAAAAGTGGTTTTTCAACACAAACACAAGTGCGAAAAGTGGTTTTTCAACACTAACACAAGTGCGAAAAGTGGTTTTTCCACACTAATACAAGTGCAAAAGTGGTTTCCTGCACCAACACAAGTGCGAAAAGTGGTTTTTCAACACTAACACAAGTGCGAAAAGTGGTTTTTCAACACTAACACAAGTGCAAAAAGTGGTTTTTCCACACTAATACAAGTGCAAAAGTGGTTTCCTGCACCAACACATGTGCGAAAAGTGTTTTTTCAACACTAACACAAGTGCGAAAAGTGGTTTTTCAAGACTAACACAAGTGCGAAAAGTGTTTTTTCAACACTAACACAAGTGCGAAAAGTGGTTTTTCCACACTAATACAAGTGCAAAAGTGGTTTCCTGCACCAATACAAGTGCGAAAAGTGGTTTTTCAACACTAACACAAGTGCGAAAAGTGATTTTTCAATACTAACACAAGTGCGAAAAGTGGTTTTTCCACACTAATACAAGTGCAAAAGTGGTTTCCTGCACCAACACAAGTGCGAAAAGTGGTTTTTCAACACTAACACAAGTGCGAAAAGTGGTTTTTCAACACTAACACAAGTGCGAAAAGTGTGTTTTCCACACTAATACAAGTGCAAAAGTGGTTTACTGCACCAACACAAGTGCGAAAAGTGGTTTTTCAACACTAACACAAGTGCGAAAAGTGGTTTTTCAACACTAACTCAAGTGCGAAAAGTGGTTTTTCAACACTAACACAACTCGAAAAGTGGTTTTTCCACACTAATACAAGTGCAAAAGTGGTGTCCTGCACCAACACAAGTGTGAAAAGTGGTTTTTCAACAATAACACAAGTGCGAAAAGTGGTTTTTCAACACTATCACAAGTGCAAAAAGTGTTTTTCCACACTAATACAAGTGCAAAAGTGGTTTCCTGCACCAACACAAGTGCGAAAAGTGGTTTTTCAACACAAACACAAGTGCGAAAAGTGGTTTTTCAACACTAACACAAGTGCGAAAAGTGGTTTTTCCACACTAATACAAGTGCAAAAGTGGTTTCCTGCACCAACACAAGTGCGAAAAGTGGTTTTTCAACATTAACCCAAGTGCGAAAAGTGGTTTTTCAACACTAACACACGTGCGAAAAGTGGTTTTTCCACACTAATACAAGTGCAAAAGTGGTTTCCTGCACCAACACAAGTGCGAAAAGTGGTTTTTCAACACTAACACAAGTGCGAAAAGTGGTTTTTCAACACTAACACAAGTGCGAAAAGTGTATTTTCCACACTAATACAAGTGCAAAAGTGGTTTCCTGCACCAACACAAGTGCGAAAAGTGGTTTTTCAACACTAACACAAGTGCGAAAAGTGTTTTTTCAACACTAACACAAGTGCAAAAAGTGTTTTTTCCACACTAATACAAGTGCAAAAGTGGTTTCCTGCACCAACACTAGTGCGAAAAGTGGTTTTTCAACACTAACACAAGTGCGAAAAGTGGTTTTTCAACACTAACACAAGTGCGAAAAGTGGTTTTTCAACACTAACACAAGTGCGAAAAGTGGTTTTTCCACACTAATACAAGTGCAAAAGTCGTTTCCTGCACCAACACAAGTGCGAAAAGTGGTTTCCTGCATCAACACAAGTACGAAAAGTGGTTTTTCATTACTATCACAAGTGCAAAAAGTGTTTATTCTACACTAATACAAGTGCAAAAAGTGTATTTTCCACACTAATACAAGTGCGAAAAGTGGTTTTTCAACACTAACACAAGTGCGAAAAGTGGTTTTTCAACACTAACACAAGTGCGAAAAGTGGTTTTTCCACACTAATACAAGTGCAAAAGTGTTTCCTGCACCAACACAAGTGCGAAAAGTAGTTTTTCAACACTAACACAAGTGCGAAAAGTGGTTTTTCAACACTAACAGAAGTGCGAAAAGTGTTTTTTCCACACTAATACAAGTGCAAAAGTGGTTTCCTGCACCAACACAAGTGCGAAAAGTGGTTTTTCAACACTATCACAAGTGCAAAAGTGTTTTTTTCCACACTAATACAAGTGCAAAAGTGGTTTCCTGCACCAACACATGTGCGAAAAGTGGTTTTTCAACACTAACACAAGTGCGAAAAGTGTTTTTTCCACACTAATACAAGTGCAAAAGTGGTTTCCTGCACCAACACATGTGCGAAAAGTGGTTTTTCAACACTAACACAAGTGCGAAAAGTGGTTTTTCCACACTAATACAAGTGCAAAAGTGGTTTCCTGCACCAACACAAGTGCGAAAAGTGGTTTTTCAACACTAACACAAGTGTGAAAAGTGGTTTTTCAACACTATCACAAGTGCAAAAAGTGTTTTTTCCACACTAATACAAGTGCAAAAGTGGTTTCCAGCACCAACACAAGTGCGAAAAGTGGTTTTTCAACACTAACACAAGTGCGAAAAGTGGTTTTTCAATACTAACACAAGTGCGAAAAGTGGTTTTTCCACACTAATACAAGTGCAACAGTGGTTTCCTGCACCAACACAAGTGCGAAAAGTGGTTTTTCAACACTAACACAAGTGCGAAAAGTGGTTTTTCAACACTAACACAAGTGCGAAAAGTGTTTTTTCCACACTAATACAAGTGCAAAAGTGGTTTCCTGCACCAACACAAGTGCAAAAAGTGGTTTTTCAACACTAACACAAGTGCGAAAAGTGGTTTTTCAACACTAACTCAAGTGCGAAAAGTGGTTTTTCAACACTAACACAACTGCGAAAAGTGGTTTTTCCACACTAATACAAGTGCAAAAGTGGTTTCCTGCACCAACACAAGTGTGAAAAGTGGTTTTTCAACACTAACACAAGTGTGAAAAAGTGGTTTCTCAACACTAACACAAGTGCGAAAAGTGGTTTTTCCACACTAATACAAGTGCAAAAGTGGATTCCTGCACCAACAAAAGTGCGAAATGTGGTTTTTCAACACTAACACAAGTGCGAAAAGTGGTTTTTCAACACTATCACAAGTGCAAAAAGTGTTTTTTCCACACTAATACAAGTGCAAAAGTGGTTTCCTGCACCAACACAAGTGCGAAAAGTGGTTTTTTCAACACTAACACAAGTGCGAAAAGTGGTTTTTCAACACTAACACAAGTGCGAAAAGTGGTTTTTTCCACACTAATACAAGTGCAAAAAGTGGTTTCCTGCACCAACACAAGTGCGAAAGTGGTTTTTCAACACTAACACAAGTGTGAAAAAGTGGTTTTTCAACACTGGCACAAGTGCGAAAAGTGGTTTTTCCACACTAATACAAGTGCAAAAGTGGTTTCCTGCACCAACACAAGTGCGAAAAGTGGTTTTTCAACACTAACACAAGTGCGAAAAGTGGTTTTTCAACACTAACACAAGTGCGAAAGTGGGTTTTTTCAACACTAACACAACTGCGAAAAGTGCTTTTTCCACACTAATACAAGTGCAAAAGTGGTTTCCAGCACCAACACAAGTGCGAAAAGTGGTTTTTCAACACTAACACAAGTGCAAAAAGTGGTTTTTCCACACTAATACAAGTGCAAAAGTGGTTTCCTGCACCAACACAAGTGTGAAAAGTGTTTTTCAACAATAACACAAGTGCGAAAAGTGGTTTTTCAACACTATCACAAGTGCAAAAAGTGTTTTTTCACACTAATACAAGTGCAAAAGTGGTTTCCTGCACCAACACAAGTGCGAAAAGTGGTTTTTCAACACTAACACAAGTGCGAAAAGTGGTTTTTCAACACTAACACAAGTGCGAAAAGTGGTTTTTCCACACTAATACAAGTGCAAAAGTGGGTTCCTGCACCAACACAAGTGCGAAAAGTGGTTTTTCAACAATTACACAAGTGCGAAAAGTGGTTTTTCAACAATATCACAAGTGCAAAAAGTGTTTTTTCCACACTAATACAAGTGCAAAAGTGGTTTCCTGCACCAACACAAGTGCGAAAAGTGGTTTTTCAACACTAACACAAGTGCGAAAAGTGGTTTTTCAACACTAACACAAGTGCGAAAAGTGGTTTTTCCACACGAATACAAGTGCAAAAGTGGTTTCCTGCACCAACACAAGTGCGAAAAGTAGTTTTTCAACACTAACACAAGTGCGAAAAGTGGTTTTCAACACTAACACAAGTGCGAAAAGTGTTTTTTCCACACTAATACAAGTGCAAAAGTGGTTTCCTGCACCAACACAAGTGCGAAAAGTGGTTTTTCAACACTAACACAAGTGCGAAAAGTGGTTTTTCAACACTAACACAAGTGTGAAAAGTGGTTTTTCAACACTAACACAAGTGCGAAAAGTGGTTTTTCCACACTAATACAAGTGCAAAAGTGGTTTCCTGCACCAACAAAAGTGCGAAATGTGGTTTTTCAACACTAACACAAGTGCGAAAAGTGGTTTTTCAACACTATCACAAGTGCAAAAAGTGTTTTTTCCACACTAATACAAGTGCAAAAGTGGTTTCCTGCACCAACACAAGTGCGAAAAGTGGTTTTTCAACACTAACACAAGTGCGAAAAGTGGTTTTTCAACACTAACACAAGTGCGAAAAGTGGTATTTCCACACTAATACAAGTGCAAAAGTGGTTTCCTGCACCAACACAAGTGGGAAAAGTGGTTTTTCAACACTAACACAAGTGTGAAAAGTGGTTTTTCAACACTGGCACAAGTGCGAAAAGTGGTTTTTCCACACTAATACAAGTGCAAAAGTGGTTTCCTGCACCAACACAAGTGCGAAAAGTGGTTTTTCAACACTAACACAAGTGCGAAAAGTGGTTTTTCAACACTAACACAAGTGCGAAAAGTGGTTTCCTGCACCAACACAAGTGCGAAAAGTGGTTTTTAAACACTAACACAAGTGCGAAAAGTGGTTTTTCAACACTAACACAATTGCGAAAAGTGGTTTTTCCACACTAATACAAGTGCAAAAGTGGGTTCCTGCACCAACACAAGTGCGAAAAGTGGTTTTTCAACAATAACACAAGTGCGAAAAGTGGTTTTTCCACACTAATACAAGTGCAAAAGTGGTTTCCTGCACCAACACAAGTGTGAAAAGTGGTTTTTCAACAATAACACAAGTGCGAAAAGTGGTTTTTCAACACTATCACAAGTGCAAAAAGTGTTTTTTCCACACTAATACAAGTGCAAAAGTGGTTTCCTGCACCAACACAAGTGCGAAAAGTGGTTTTTCAACACTAACACAAGTGCGAAAAGTGGTTTTTCAACACTAACACAAGTGCGAAAAGTGGTTTTTCCACACTAATACAAGTGCAAAAGTGGGTTCCTGCACCAACACAAGTGCGAAAAGTGGTTTTTCAACAATAACACAAGTGCAAAAAGTGGTTTTTCAACAATATCACAAGTGCAAAAAGTGTTTTTTTCCACACTAATACAAGTGCAAAAGTGGTTTCCTGCACCAACACAAGTGCGAAAAGTGGTTTTTCAACACTAACACAAGTGCGAAAAGTGGTTTTTCAACACTAACACAAGTGCGAAAAGTGGTTTTTCCACACGAATACAAGTGCAAAAAGTGGTTTCCTGCACCAACACAAGTGCGAAAAGTAGTTTTTCAACACTAACACAAGTGCGAAAAGTGGTTTTCAACACTAACACAAGTGCGAAAAGTGTTTTTTCCACACTAATACAAGTGCAAAAGTGGTTTCCTGCACCAACACAAGTGCGAAAAGTGGTTTTTCAACACTAACACAAGTGCGAAAAGTGGTTTTTCAACACTAACACAAGTGCGAAAAGTGGTTTTTCAACACTAACACAAGGGCGAAAAGTGGTTTTTCCACACTAATACAAGTGCAAAAGTGGTTTCCTGCACCAACAAAAGTGCGAAATGTGGTTTTTCAACACTAACACAAGTGCGAAAAGTGGTTTTTCAACACTATCACAAGTGCAAAAAGGGTTTTTTCCACACTAATACAAGTGCAAAAGTGGTTTCCTGCACCAACACAAGTGCGAAAAGTGGTTTTTCAACACTAACACAAGTGCGAAAAGTGGTTTTTCAACACTAACACAAGTGCGAAAAGTGGTATTTCCACACTAATACAAGTGCAAAAGTGGTTTCCTGCACCAACACAAGTGCGAAAAGTGGTTTTTCAACACTAACACAAGTGTGAAAAGTGGTTTTTCAACACTGGCACAAGTGCGAAAAGTGGTTTTTCCACACAATACAAGTGCAAAAGTGGTTTCCTGCACCAACACAAGTGCGAAAAGTGGTTTTTCAACACTAACACAAGTGCGAAAAGTGGTTTTTCAACACTAACACAAGTGCGAAAAGTGGTTTCCTGCACCAACACAAGTGCGAAAAGTGGTTTTTAAACACTAACACAAGTGCGAAAAGTGGTTTTTCAACACTAACACAATTGCGAAAAGTGGTTTTTCCACACTAATACAAGTGCAAAAGTGGGTTCCTGCACCAACACAAGTGCGAAAAGTGGTTTTTCAACAATAACACAAGTGCGAAAAGTGGTTTTTCAACAATATCACAAGTGCAAAAAGTGTTTTTTCCACACTAATACAAGTGCAAAAGTGGTTTCCTGCACCAACACAAGTGCGAAAAGTGGTTTTTCAACACTAACACAAGTGCGAAAAGTGGTTTTTCAACACTAACACAAGTGCGAAAAGTGGTTTTTCCACACTAATACAAGTGCAAAAGTGGTTTCCTGCACCAACACATGTGCGAAAAGTGGTTTTTCAACACTAACACAAGTGCAAAAAGTGGTTTTTCAACACTAACACAAGTGCGAAAAGTGGTTTTTCAACACTAACACAACTGCGAAAAGTGGTTTTCCACACTAATACAAGTGCAAAAGTGGCTTCCTGCACCAACACAAGTGTGAAAAGTGGTTTTTCCACAATAACACAAGTGCGAAAAGTGGTTTTTCAACACTATCACAAGTGCAAAAAGTGTTTTCCGACACGAATACAAGTGCAAAAGTGGTTTCCTGCACCAACACAAGTGCGAAAAGTGGTTTTTCAACACGAAACACAAGTGCGAAAAGTGGTTTTTCAACACTAACACAAGTGCGAAAAGTGGTTTTTCCACACTAATACAAGTGCAAAAGTGGTTTCCTGCACCAACACAAGTGCGAAAAGTGGTTTTTCAACACTAACACAAGTGCGAAAAGTGGTTTTTCAACACTAACACAAGTGCGAAAAGTGGTTTTTCCACACTAATACAAGTGCAAAAGTGGTTTCCTGCACCAACACATGTGCGAAAAGTGTTTTTTCAACACTAACACAAGTGCGAAAAGTGGTTTTTCAAGACTAACACAAGTGCGAAAAGTGTTTTTTCAACACTAACACAAGTGCGAAAAGTGGTTTTTCCACACTAATACAAGTGCAAAAGTGGTTTCCTGCACCAATACAAGTGCGAAAAGTGGTTTTTCAACACTAACACAAGTGCGAAAAGTGGTTTTTCAACACTATCACAAGTGCAAAAAGTGTTTTTTCCACACTAATACAAGTGCAAAAGTGGTTTCCAGCACCAACACAAGTGCGAAAAGTGGTTTTTCAACACTAACACAAGTGCGAAAAGTGATTTTTCAATACTAACACAAGTGCGAAAAGTGGTTTTTCCACACTAATACAAGTGCAAAAGTGGTTTCCTGCACCAACACAAGTGCGAAAAGTGGTTTTTCAACACTAACACAAGTGCGAAAAGTGGTTTTTCAACACTAACACAAGTGCGAAAAGTGTTTTTTTCCACACTAATACAAGTGCAAAAGTGGTTTACTGCACCACAACAACAGTGCGAAAAGTGGTTTTCAACACTAACACAAGTGCGAAAAGTGGTTTTTCAACACTAACTCAAGTGCGAAAAGTGGTTTTTCAACACTAACACAACTGCGAAAAGTGGTTTTTCCACACTAATACAAGTGCAAAAGTGGTGTCCTGCACCAACACAAGTGTGAAAAGTGGTTTTTCAACAATAACACAAGTGCGAAAAGTGGTTTTTCAACACTATCACAAGTGCAAAAAGTGTTTTTTCCACACTAATACAAGTGCAAAAGTGGTTTCCTGCACCAACACAAGTGCGAAAGTGGTTTTTCAACACAAACACAGTGCGAAAAGTGGTTTTTCAACACTAACACAAGTGCGAAAAGTGGTTTTTCCACACTAATACAAGTGCAAAAGTGGTTTCCTGCACCAACACAAGTGCGAAAAGTGGTTTTTCAACATTAACCCAAGTGCGAAAAGTGGTTTTCAACACTAACACAAGTGCAAAAAGTGGTTTTTCCACACTAATACAAGTTAGTCTAGTAGGAAGACTAGGTCCCCCTGCACCCCCCGGAGATATACTTCTAATCAGTGTTTCTAGATTGGAAAAAATGTGTAGAAAATGACTAGCTATGGCCCCAAGCTGAAAAAATGTCCCACATACCATTTTTATGCAAATTACTGCTGCAAATTTTATGCAAAATTATGCAAATTTTATGCAAATTTTTGATGAGGAGTAGAGTTGAGGGGTCTTGAGGGCTTCATCGAGGTGCTCTCGGTTGCAAGACTGGGTCATTCTGAGAAGCACAGCAGGGTCAGAGATCATGATGTTCTCCTCCTCAGTGAATCTCTCCATCAACAGCCTCTCCATTGCCTCACACACTGTTTTGAGGCAAAAGAGGGACTTTGCGTAGGCCTTTCCACTGAGAACACCTTTGAGAGATCCACTTGTTACTAGTTGTGCCTCAAAGAGAATCTCTGCATATCCAGAACCACGCATCTTGTGTCCAGTGAGCATCCCGATGTAGTTCATGGATGTGTGGAAGGGTCCAATCGTTACTACATGACTAGCAAATTCATTTGGCCAGCGCCAGATGATGGGAAGGGCTTTCATGCAGACACCCAGATCAAATGTATTCAGGACCCATCTCTGACCCACCTCAGCAGTTGCTGCCTCGGAACGCTTCAGTAGCTCACGAACAACTGCGTTGTCTGTGATCGGTCTGTGCCTGGTGCCTGCATGGCATGGCAATGGCCTGCAGCCTGTGCCTGGGCTAGGGGGTTTCACCTCTGCAACTGGTTCTCCCCCACCCAGCAAATCAACAGTCGACTACTGCACGCCTATCCACCAACCGATCACAGACAACGCAGTTGTTCGTGAGCTACTGAAGCGTTCC